>NW_028277623.1:0-245933 GCF_059751315.1 Micrasema longulum
TGGGGTAGTGGGTTGCGGAAGGGATGCTGGTCCAAGACATAAAGGATTTTTTCTATTTTCAAATTATAATACTCGTAATACTTTTTTTTCATTAAAAATATATATTTCGACTTTTTTAATAGTTTACCATCAGGAATGTTCCTCTTAAGTTTCGCGGTGTGGCCTTGAAACACTGATGACGCAGTTCTGTTAGCAAGCAGCAAGGCTGATTTGCAGCAAATAGTCTCTAGAATGTATGATGTATGCCTGGAGAGCGAATTGGCGATGAACGAAAGTAAGTCAAAAGTGATGGTATTTGAAAGGGGAAGTGAGGTTACTGACTGCATAATAAATGTAAACAACGAATGTCTTGAGCAAGTGGAAGAATTTGTGTATTTGGGAAGCACGTTTTCAAGAGATGGAAGAGTAGAAAAAGATGTTGAAAGGATAGTGAGTGCGGGCAACAAAATGAATGGAGCACTAAGCACAGTAATTCCTAATAAAAATATGTCAATCGAAGCTAAACTGGCAGTGCACAACGGAGTATTAGTCCCAACACTTATGTATTCAAGTTAAACATGGAACTGGCAGAGGAAGGGTGAAAGCCGAGTAGACGCGGGTGAAATGCGATCTCTTATACGAATGTGTGGAAAAATCAATGTATGTCAGGGTTACGAATTATGAAATCAGGCGAGAGTGTAAATCTGAGTCAAGTATAATTGATAATATTAATAAAGGGTCTCTGAGATGGTTTGGTCACGTAGAACGAATGGCCGACGAAAGAATGGTGAAACAAGTATATATGGCGAAAATGAACGGTAACGTGAGACGAGGGCGACCAAGGAAGACGTGGCATGATCAGATAAACCAAAATCTTAAGTCTGGTCATGTCAAAAGCAGACAGAACCAAAGGGTATGTATGCCAAGATGTACGAATGTAGAAGAAGAAGGAATATATGCCAGGATAGACGTGTGTGGCGGTCCATTCCCTCTGCCTACCCCTACGGGAAATGGCGTGATGGTAGTAGTAGATACTTGCATTGTAAGAAAAAGTCTATGTATAACAATACAATATGATATTTTTATAATTTTTTTTGGCAGCCTCCGTGGTGTAGTGGTCAAGACGCTTGACTCACACACGGAAGGTTCCGGGTTCGATTCCCGGTGAGAAACACATAAATTAAAATGTGATTTTCATCAAGCCGGGTGTTCTGTGATGTAATTCACCACTGTAATTGGGCCTCCTAGCTTGTTGTGCTGCAAAAAAAAATTACTTGATAAATTTCAGTAATCACGATCGTCATGCAACGTCTTCCACCGGCACCCTGCGCTTCATGTTTGCATAATACGAGTAACACTCATCCATCTACTTGTTTACTAATTTGAATAAAAAAATGAACAACGTATTGTAACTGATAAATCCAATCTATTTTATTTATCTTTTTGTACGTTTTTCGAAGATTATTAATATTAAAATCTACAATTAATCATCATAATGCACTTGACATATATTTTGGCTTCTGTCGTATAGATAACACGTTTAATTATTATTTAAGTATGGCAATTTAAGTGTCCGAAATGTTATCTCCGATTAGATTTTTTCGTAATTTTTTGGTTATTTATGGCTCCAAAATATCTATCGGACCTTTGTGTCGGGGAAAATACATATCTTAGAAAATTTACCCTTAGGGCAGCATTCGACTCTGGGATAGGAAAACTTGTCTAATTTCGGCGCAGCACAACCACTAGGGTTGAAGACGTGCTTTTGCTGTGGCCGACCCTTTTACCTGCAACCAATGCCTTCACACTTGCATATTAACAGTCAGTCAGTTTAGATCTAATCTCAAATCGCTCTTCTTTAGTTTATAATATCTTTAATTTTCACATTTGGCAGTTTATTGGGTGGAGTTTTTATTATTACAGTTAAACTCAAATTATCCATTTCAAACAACCATTCAATTGAGGAACGCTTTGAAAGAAAACGCAAAATATATTCTAAGATCACTTTTTTATTGGTTTTAAAATAATGCAGCTAGTTGGAATCATATTAAAAACTTACTTAAACATGTCCAGCAAAGTTTGTTATTTGTTATTATAAAATTCTTAAGGTATATAAATTTTAAACTTTGATTCAGTTATGAATTTTTAAATTACGATTTTTTACTAAAAACATTAAATTTTTTAAAACTTAACGAAAGAAGAAAAATTATAGACCTTTTAAATTTATTCAAAAAAATTTCAACGCTTATCAGTTTATGGTTTACCTCTTCGTTCTAATTCTCAAGGCACTCTCTTAATACCCATCCACAATTCCTCTTTCTTCTCTAACTCATATAGTGTCCATGCGGCTCGACTGAGGAATCATCTCCCATCCACCATCAAAGATGTTACTACATTATCTCTGTTTAAATCACGTCTGAAGAAACATCTCCTTTCTCTTCCTTAATCGCTCCTCCTTTCCTTTTTCCTCTTTTCTCTTTTTTATATTTTTTCCTTTTTCCCATTGAGTAATAGTTTTGATTTAAGGTAATTTATAAACAAATACGTTTATTTCTATCTTTATACATCATTAGCTTTTTAATCTCTATTTTCTATTGAATATGTTTTGTAACTTGAATTATAAAAATAAAACTATTATTTTATTGGTTACAAAAAGTTAAATAAATAAAAACAGATTCTTTTTTAAAACAATCCACAAATTTATTAAATTAACCCTTTTGGATTGGAAAACAAATAGTAATAATTCATAAATATGCTCAAAAAATATTAAAGTAAAACCAAAAAAATATAGAAAAAGATAATTATTTTCCCCGAGCGACAAGACATTACCTTGTCGGTATGTTTCATTTATTGAAAAGTGAGTTTTTTTATGACTGTCTTTGATGTAGGAACACATCAACCGAGCTGTCTTTCGATACTTCATTGTAAAGCCTGGCAATTCTTGGTATTAGTGAAAAGAAGCCAGTCAGTGTTGGATCTATATTTTCCCACATCATATAAAGCGTTAGTGATAGTATTTCTGTGTTGAATTTAATTTGACTTAAAATTGAAGTAATACCAATGACGCATACTTAAATAGACACGTTACAAGCGCGTTATATATGGCATTCAATTCGTGGGTTATTTCTTTTCTTGAATCTCTTTGCGCATAAATATTTGCGTATATATCATGATTTACCATCCCCTTAAAAATATTGTTGAGGGCAGCTCAATATTTCATCGTGATAGTAGAATAACGACGGATGTGATCTAGAGGCTTGTCAGCAGGTAGAAAAGAAAGATCAATGAGGAAATTCAGTGTCTTCTTTTTTTATTTGTTAATAGAATATTAAACTAAGACAAAAAAAATATATATTTTTACCTATCGTATTATCAGCGCTATGATTTTTTTTAAAGTTTTGTATTTCTGAAATAACTCCGCGTGTGACGTCAGAGGTTTTCTCTAACAGTTCTTCCGACTGGTTTGTTTACGGTGACCAAACCGGATATCCTTCAAAGTTCTCATATCATTGGATGGTTCATACGAACCAGTGACGTCATTCAAAGTAGTGCGTTTTTATTTAAAAAAAAAAATTTTTTTTCGTACATTTTTAAGAAATTTTGCATTACAATTTAATGCTCTAATTTTTACCGCGCGCAAGAAAACATTTTTTGTATCCAATTTCCCGTAGGGCTGAAGTTCATCATTGAGAAAAAAATCTTTGTTGTATTTTTTTTCTTGCAATTGGCGGGAATCGAACAAATATAATGTATTTAACTAACTTAAGTATCAAATTATATACTTTTGTTTTATTGTAGAAATAAAATATGAGTGCTACTTTAATCTACAATTTGAAAAAAAATCAGTGGCCGGTTTCATCGCTTTCGTGACATCTTCGAGACTGATATTTTTTTTTTAATAAAATTAAATGTGTTTCTTAATTATTTATTTTCAATTTTGAAATTGGGCACAAATAAGCGTATTCTTATGTGCGCTCTAAACAAACTATGCTAAACAATCGTAAAGCGTCCTTGATGTGATTTTTTTTACAAAAACGGCGCTATGTAAATTACCCAATTTATTGTATATTATTATTTATAAAAATAATAATGGGCCCGCTGTATGTATTGTATTGTCTTGTAGAGGTTGCTTTTATAATTATATATATATATATATATATATTAATTTCACTTGCGACTTGTTTTTGTATGAAAAATTACGGATACCGACGCGACGTTCGCGTTTTTTTTCAATGGCATATCATTTTTATGACACTGATTTATTTAATAATGAATACAAAATTTAGATAACGCAATCTTCAAATAGTAGGTATTAATATATTCACATAATTTATTTTATCATAAATCGATAGGAATACGCAGACATTTTGATTAATTCTGGATTATAAGACGATTTACCGATAATGTTTTTCGTAAGTATTTTTTTATCGGGGCTGTATCGTTAAAGTAAATTGATGGAAGCATCTCGGTCTTACAATCAAGAATGGGTTTCTTGACGTTCGTAATATGTTATCGGCGAAGGTAACTTTTCAAATTGTCACACGAAATTTTTTGGTTGACATCCTCGGCGTCGGTATAATTTTGTAGTCATCGATAAATTCACTCACGGTTGTATGCCTGGGTTTAAAAAAGCTGTAATTATTCAACCTTATGAGGAGAATCAGTTTTGATGCACTTTGCATTCAGAACGTATATTTTTCATATTGGTTCTGTCAAGGCTAAAGTAGGGTTTACACGAGGTCAGCTTAATATTGTCTTGTCCCAGCATCGGATTTATTTTCCTAGCGTTAACAGGAATTTGCAGGACAGGACAATGCACCGAGACATTGTCCTAGAGATAGACAGGTAGGCTATGTCCGCTGGAATAATGAAAATGGCTACTTGCCTGCGCATTTTTTCTGCTAATCGACGCATATGGCGCATCGATTGCCAAATTTATAGGGAGAAACGGTGCAGAATCTTCTATGGGCGATTCAAATAACAATTAACACCAATTCCAATATATCTTGGTATAAACTAAATAATATTTTTCGCGAACTCGTGTCGTCGTGTATTCATTTTCGCAGCGTTCCGCGTGTGAACTGCGGTCAAATGGTTGTATTGTCCTGTTCTGCGCGGTCGAGGCTGTTCATGGAGCTGGGGCAGGAAAATATTGTCCCCGTGTGAACCCTGCTTACATATGATTTCACGATTTTCAGGATTAATATCGTTCGCTTTGTGGGTGTAGTGGTTAGCACACTATTGATAAATATATGTTTACTAGCGGACCCGACAGACGTTGTCCTGCCCGAATGTTGGTTTGCCTGCTATTAGCTTGGAAAAAGACTTTTCTTTGATTAGTAGGTACCTAGGTACTTGTTCCAAAACATAAAATAATTAATTTTCAAAATTCTTTCGGCAAATATCAAACTCGGCCTTTTTCACCAACAGGGGTGCACTTTATACATAAATGCGTATTTCAAAAATGTATTTAATGTCAGTTAATATTATTTTAGTTTTACCAAAAATCCAGAAACAATAAATAAATTGGAAGAAATTATAAGGAATATAGGGAAATAATCTGATTGGGATATATAAAAAGGGAATATTGTTTGTAAACATTTAAAAACAAACTTTTTTAACACAAAAAAACAACATCCTTCCATTTTTTTTGTTTATGTATTCTCGTCGAATGCAACCCTGGTAGGTCGATGAAAAAAAGATTTATGCTTCTAACTTTTTTTTTACAGATTCGATTGGAAATTTTAATATCTACGAACACGCGCAGCGCAAAGATCTACATTTCGCTGAAAACCGCACGTAAATCAGTTACGCTTTTTAAGAGAAGTTCAGTGACATCACACGTACAGAAGAATTATATATATAATGGGATAGAGAACTTTAAAAAATGAAATGTGGATAATAAGTGCCTTCGACAGGGCTTTATGACATGTCATCGGCTGGTATATGTGATCACTTTACGCCTTCACCGTTCTGCCCATGTTTGAATATCCATGTTAAGGCTGTAGTCTGGTAAAACGAACGCAAAATTAGGAAATCATACGATTTTGCCATTTCAAAAAGAGTGTTTTTTTTAATCGCTCAATAATAAAAAAACATAAATTAGATAAGAACAATATTTTTTAAAGGTATAAAAAATATACTTAAAAGTTTTATGTAACTAAAATTGTCTTCAAATTATTACAACAAATTTTAGTTCAATACTTAGTCTTTATTGAGATCCCAGATACCTAAGTTTAGTCTAAATTTGAAATGGCGTAATGTGCCGGTCTAAAAGTAATAATATTTTAGTTTCTTAAAACTTTTAATTATATTTTTTAATAAAAATACCTTTAAAAATTATTGTTTTTATCTAATTTATTTGTTTTTATTTTTTTATTATTGCGCGATTGAAAAAAAACATTCGTTTTAAAATGGCAAAATCCTATGATTTTCTAATTTTGCGTTCGTTTTACCAGTCTACAGCTTTAAAATCATCAATTCAATTTTCTCCTTGGCAAATGAATCAATAAAATGAATTATGCTTGCCGAATTAGCTATTGAATTTACCCATTCTTTGTAATATTACACTTCCAAAAAATAATCTGTTGACATTGACAATTTAAATAAACAATAATCGAATAACAGAAAAAAATAATGTTAACAAATCAAATCTATTTTTCTAGGAGTGCTGATCAGATTTTCTGTGTTGAAATAAAATATAGTGCCAAATAAATCCGAATGTTTTCAAAGACATTGTTTAATTTTTGTGGTGTGTTAGTATTGTCTTGAAACTTGTACTAGTACCATTACCCAATTGACTCAAGTATTTTTAGGTTTCTTAATGATTATAGTCCTGATATTATGGAGTCTTTTTGAAAGTTAAAGCATACATTTTACGCAAAATAATTATGAGACGAAGCCGAGTAAAACCAGTTATGTATAACCCGAATTTTGATCAGGTAATTAGAAAATATTATTTTTTTAATAACCTTTAGATTTTTATTTACTAATTACAGCCAGGTTCATTCCACTTCCAAAATAAAATAATGTTCAAATCTCAGTGTCGACAACTTCTCGATTTTCCCCTTTGGATTGATTTCAATATTTGATACCTCTTTTCAATGAAGATTAAGTTGTTGAGAGAATATGGAGATTTAGGCATTTACAGAGCTTGTGATCTGTCATCGGCTTAAGTGATCACTTTACGCATTGTAACATTTATCATTCTGCCTATAGTTAGATGACTGACTTGATTTTTCGATTCTTCATACTCGTATATGCTTGGTTTGAATATTACAATCTCATGCGTTTTGGTTTCTCTATATAGAATGAAAAAATATAAAAATACTAGTGACATCTATATTGTTGAAGGGGCAAGCTTTTATAGACATGAAATCTTTATTTCGGATTTGTATTATTTATTTTTTTATTAATAAAACAAATAATATATGAACAAGATATTATTTATTTATTTATTTATGCATATTTTCATCTTACAAACTATAAACAATAATAAAAATAATGTGACCTCACTAGGGTTACCCATGCCGAGGACACTTAAAAATATACTATTTTGAAATGCTTTTACATTTGAGAATAAACAAAGAAGACTAACTTAATAAACAGAGATAAATAACAAAATATTCAGACTGTTTTAAAAACTAGGTATATATGTACATCTATATTATTTACATTACAAAACGCACAATGAAAATAACAAAAACCTAACATAAGCTATACATTTGTGGACCAGTTGATTCAATATTGGTTTGGGCGAATGAGACAATCCATTTTACTTTTACCCAGCTCCAGTATCCATTTTTTTATAGCCTTTTTAAACATTTTCTCGTTACTAATTGTTTTCATAGATAGTGGAAGTAGGTTATAGATTTTAATTAAATAATACTCAAAATCCCTCTGTCCGAAAGTGGTTTTAGTTTGTATTTGTTTAAGTTGTCTTTGTGTTGAGGATCTAGTGATTATATTATTTGTATGTGATGTATTGTAGGGGTTATGTCTTTCATATATATATATATATATGTGTTAATTTTTTTTTTCGAATACAGTAGAACTCCGATTATCCAAATCAATTGAAACCGGACCCAATAGACCGAAAAAAGGGTCTATTCGAATTAATTACTGTATGTATCTTGAAAATGAAAATGAATGATTGAAAATGAAAAATGAGCTTTTATTTAATTGAATGAAAAGGCAACACTTTTACACGTTAAGCGTAGTTACAAGTGCTGTACATTAGTACAGTATGCACGTACCGTACTGTAAATTAAAGTTATTGCTTGCTGAACATCTCGGTCAAAGTAAGCTGTTTGACTGTCATCATCCGTTTTCAGGCAGCCTAGTCGTTATTTTGAAAATCGCAGTACGTTTCCGTCTTAATTTTTTTTCTGAAGTTCTGAATGCTATTGGGATAATTGGAGTTCTACTGTACATGATTTCAAAATATGTCGTCTTTTGCTTATTGAAACACGATGTTACATCACCGTTTCCGGAGGGATTTTTTAGCACAGTCCTTTAAGAGTTAAGAAAGGGGTGCTGTGTCGGTTTGGACATCAAAAGTAAATGGACAGTGAAAGAACCAAAGAACAGCCAAATAGATTTACAACGCGAATGTTTATGTATGCAGAAAATGAGGAAGACCAAAAAAGACATGACATGAGCAACTCCAATACTTTCTTAACGATGGATTTTCTGTCTATCCCTTACGAGGAAACAGCATGTTTTTTTTGTTGCTGCCTATTTAAAGTTATTACTTCTAGCCTTATCCAGCGCCGGATCTAACAGGATCTAGGCAACAATAAATTAATACGAGTGTATTATTCCTCCCCCCCTTGCAAGTGAGCAAGCGAGTGTCTGGTTTTTTGTACCAGCTGAACCTATGTTAGGTCTGGCTCTGATCTTATCCAATCTTCAGAGCATTTCTTTTTCTTCATATAGTATATCTAACATGTATTTTAAATTGTTTCAGGGTCCTCCAACTAGTGCAGGCCCCATCAAGTTCACCATAGCCGACACGCTGGAGAGGATAAAAGAAGAGTTTAATTTCCTTCAGGCTCAATATCACACGTAAGTCTTTTTCTTCAGAAGGAGAACATTTTAGAGAGGGGTGTATGGAAGTCTACACATTTACAGGACTTATGACTAAGTTGGAAGATTTGTATTGAATTTTAACATGTTTTTGGTTACATGGCGCCAATTATGCTGTCAATCAATATTTCATTTAAATATTAAGCATCTTCAGGGTCCATTGGTTAAACCTGAGGATGCGAGAGCACTCCCGCCCTACCTGAATAGCCAGATACATCGGGTTTGTAGGAGGAGAGTTACCAATAGATATGAAAGTACTCGCCCCCCACTCAGAGCACGGCTCTTCAAAGATTTCGGCTTTGAAAGCGAGAATTGAGTTACGGTGACCCGTCGCAATAGACAACACGCATCATGTTAAAAGTTGCTCCAGTTGCTAAGTGGGTTGCAAGCTCTTTGTGCGTGCTTCCATACTCAGTTATGTGAACTCCTAAGCATTTAAAGCTGTCAACTATCTCGATCTACCTCAGTCCATTATTATAGAGCGGCTGATCAGGGCCAGGATAGAATTTGTTGCACATAATCTGAGTCTTTTTGGTATTAATATGACTAGTAGAGTTTTCCTGCAGTTTGTCAACAATTTCCTGAAAATCACCAACAGACTTTTCAAGAAGCAATTCTTTGTTAGTATGAATATATTATATTGGTTTTTTTTTTCAGTTTGAAACTGGAGTGTGAGAAGTTGGCCGGTGAAAAAACTGAAATGCAACGACATTATGTGATGGTAAGATTAAATTTATTAGCTGTTTTATTTAATTCACATTATTTATTAATAATTCTTAATCATATTCCATTGTAATATTAACTTCTCTTTTCATATAATTTACATTCATATATATTATTAAAATTATTTATCTTAAATAAATTTATTTAGAATTTTATGGAATTCATTTGTTAGCAGTTAGGTTTTCGCTACTATCCGTGGCTCTTTTATAGGTCTTATCGGATATACAGATCTGGTGGCTTCCAAAAAGAATTTCAATGCTTTAAAAAAAAAAATCTGCTAATTGATTATATCCAATCAATTTAATCCCAGTCAGTGAAGAATTCACTTCCCTCTTTTCCTCTATCCAATGAAGTACATATTATGTACATCTAGATTACCTTCTTTCGGCACAAAGATGCCAAGGCTACCAGATTACAGAGAGCTCTCTCGGGCAGCTTTTCTCGCTTGGTAATGAGCATTTTTTCCTTTATGAAAATATAAGTTATCATTACCTAATTATCTCATTTTACATCAGTCTACCAATTTAGAAAAGTACAGAATGTTTAAAATGTTTCCTAGTGATTTAGATTTTCACCATCAAATAATTCAATATAAGTTAACTTTGTTAAAAAATGTTTGTTTTGTCAGCAGGTTTTATTTACATGTTTCATGAAATCTATGCCATCAATATACTTTTGAAATGAAAATAACACTTTTTAGAAAATTAATGATTTGAAAATATATACAAAAAAAAAAATAGAAATTTAAACATTCTTCATGAAGAAAGAAAAAAAATCTAATACAAATATAAGACTTAAAATTAATCTAAAAATTAAAATAAATTTAATACAGAGTAAAAATAAATCTAGTAATGAAAATAAATTAATACAAACGTCAAATTTTGCTCTCTCTTATATTTTATGTATTATTAGAATAACAGTCGATTTTTTTAATTGGCTCAAGTATTGTTAATATATTTCTACATATTGTTTATGTAATAGCTGTAAAAATCCCGAATAAACAAAATAAATAAATTAACACAAAATAAAAAGGAATCTTTTTGATCAACAAATTACAACAGGGATGGAGAATACCTTAAATAAGGGAATATGGAAGTCTAGGCATTTACAGGGATTATGACTTATCATTGGCTGGTTTAAGTGGCCACTTTATCTTTCAATCTTTTTGAAATCACACAAAATCATACTTTACTTTTCAATATGGTATTGATTAATATCCAACTAAAAGTTAGATAACGTCACCTGGGCTGGTTTTCTAAATGCTCTCGCGGTCATAGAGAATGCTTTTATAATGAGTATTTACGTTCTAAACACATGCTGTAAAAGTGGACATGAGATCTTTCAGAATAGCAGCCCTGAGAGTAAGAGACTCCACCTGTCAAAAGTAAAAAGCTGTGATTCCAAGTGAAAATAAAACCTTCAATGAATGGTTGTATTTTTAATGATCAGGTGGAACTTAATTATATTCTTAATATCCAAATGACTTCACATGTTTTTGATAGTCTTACGTATAGATTATGTCATTTTGAACCTTATTCATGAAACAAAGCTAATGGTGAAATTTTGTTAGTGAACTCTCTCAGGTGACAGTATGTCAAAATCACAAAATTAATATTTTCTTTTAACTAATCAAATTTATAATAAAATAACCAAAAGTTAATGCTTCAAATATAAATTTTATATCAAATTTATGTTTGTCTAATTAAATTTTAAAGTTTAATTCGTTTTCACCCATTCATCTGATCCATCAAACTTAATCTTTTTAAATAGCTTATTTTTTTAATGAATAGCAAATGCTTTTATTATTATTTTATCATTTTTACTGACAAACAAATTGTGTTGTTTGTCATTAAAATATTAGCACTTTTTTTTATTTATATCTATCGTATTCTTTCAGTAGGCTTTATTGAAATTTAAAATAAAATGTATACCCACACACAGGCCAGGCCTTTTTGGGTTTTTTTTTTTGCTTATGTAATAGTGTGTTTTGTATTTATAACTTTTGTGTATCTGTTTTAAAATGCAAAGAAGAAATTATAATAAATAAAAAATAAAAAAAGACAAAGGTACATAGCATACTTTTTTATTCTTTTTTATCACTCTTCTATTGTTTCTATAATAAATTAAATGATCTTCCACCAAGAATATCTGTAACAAATTTAAATATTTTATTATTATTACGATATTTAAATTAAGCATGTCATTAAAAATATTAAATTTGTTTTCTAAATTTATTTTTCAGTATTACGAGATGTCATACGGGTTAAACGTGGAAATGCACAAACAGGTAAAATAAAAATATAATTAATCAACAAGTTAAAATATTGTTTTAAAAATGGTGTTTTAACACTTCAATATTTTATCGTCCTTGGTCTGAGCACCTTTGCAATGCCCTATGCACCATGCTGATAAGGGAATGATGATAGCCCTGATGAAAAAGAAGCTTCTGTTTGTCGAATGGGATTGTGGCATTTGGAGAGATGGTTAAAATAATTTGTTTTCCCAATATACATAAGTTAATGTTTTCTAGGCGAGGATGATCTCAGCCACATATTTCTCTACTTTGAATGACAATGATATTAGCATGTATCAAATAAAGATATGCACAAATTATACATTCTTCAAGTGAGGAAAAATTTTTTTTTCTGTTTTTGTAAATATGTATATCAATACCAATTTTCTTTGTAAAATGTTTGTTCTAGTATATTATTTTTATTTGGTACACTACCAGCATTAATCTGGACGCATTAATCGTTAACACTTGGGCACTTACTAGACATAACTCTTATTCAATCCTAAACAGGCGTTGTACTGTTATATGAATCGTTGTTTTTATAAACATGTTTAACGCAGAAAGGAAACTGTTGTACCATAAAGCGCTCTATTGTAACTAAAATTACATGAAACGATGCACAATTTCCCACCATCCATATGTCCTTTCCTATAAAGGCATTTGAGAAAATGAATTATTTGGAAAAACTATTGGCCCGCTCTTTAAATGGTTTATTTTCAACATTATTTTCTTTCGTGGACAATTTACACGTCGGTTATTCTAGCATTTGAAATTTCCGCAAACGATATATTTTGAATGGATTGCCAATGTGGAGTGGAACAATAATTGTTATTTCCAGACTGAAATAGCCAAAAGACTGAACGCGATAATTGGGCAGCTGCTTCCCTTCCTGGCTCAGGAGCATCAGCAGCAAGTGGCCGCAGCCGTGGAGAGAGCCAAGCAGGTCACCATGACCGAGCTGAACGCCATAATCGGGGTACGTTTCAACTCCGACTTAGGCTCCTTCCCTCCGCTGCAATGGGTAAGCTTGGTCCGCCGCCGTTGCCGCAAACCTCAATCTTATGATGCTGAATTCATGATGGAGTATTTACTCACTACTTCATTATTTGACGGCTATAGCTGGCAACATAAGCGACAGATATTAGGATTTATATATATATTTATAGATAAATTGGGTTAGTTTCACATTTGTTTCTAAATTATCTCTTGAATTTCCCAGCTTCAATAATTATTATCTCCTAGGTTTTTATTGTTTGTGGTTGCTAGCTACCAGCCCTCAAATTATGTATGCATATTTTTTGTTTTATTTTTCAAATCACATACTGGATTCATCATCATAACTTTTGATACTTTTTGCATTATACATGAAATTTATTTATTTATAGTATCCAAAGTGTTCAAAAAGAGTGTTAAAAAAGAGACATATTAAATGTTGAATAAATAAAGGATTTCAAATTATAATAAAATAAATAAAACAACTTTGTTTTTAACCACTAATTAAAAATAAAAAATAAATTCCACCGACCGGTTTCAAAGCAAACAAGCTTCTTTGTCTTTTTTTTTTTTTCCACTCCGGTCAGTGGAAAAAAAAAAAAAAACATTGGTTAAAAACAAAGTTGTTTTATTTATTTTATTAAAATGAATAACCACAAAGTTAGTGCTTCAAATATAAACTTTATATAGGTTTTATATTACTTTGGGAAATCATATTTCATCTAAGTTCTTAGATAAATATTTAGTAAATATTTTTATCTTCCGGCACTTTGTAAGTGATTATCGAGAAGATAAAAAATATCCCCATTCTGGGGTTCTCTGTTAGCTGTAGAGGAAAGTAGACCAACTTATTCCCGAGGAATACAAACTCTTTACGGATTAATGAGAGGAATGGATGGACAGAGGACAACACATCTCATCACTCCTCGGATCACCTTAATGTCTCCATTCATTTTTACTCGAGATTTAAATACACTAAATTTACAAACAAACAATAATCAATAATCAAAATAACAAAAAAAAAGCTAAGGGAGAAATTAATTTATTAACATATGGTTTAATGAACCTTTCACAAAATTATAATAAAAGCAGTGAAAAAATTACATAAAAAGAAAAAAAAAAACAAAAATATAAAAAAAACTGCATACATTGTAAAGAGTATCAACAAAAACTAAATATAACATCTGTAACAAGTACAAATATTTACCTATATAATAGAAATGTACCTTTATCAAACAAACTAACAGTTACGAGGGGAAAAATAAATTTAAAAAAAAACTTGGGATAAAATGGATAGTTCGGAAGCTAATTTCACTACAAAACAACTGTTACGAAAAGTGAAAAAAAAAAACTAAGCTTGGAAAAAAAAATAGAATAATATAAAAAATATAAAGTTAAAAATTATCTTCGTTTTCCTTATCAGGGTTTGCAGTTTGATTTTCACTGAATTTTTTAAGATTATTAATGTAACGCTTTCGGATTTGTTTGTATAGATTTTTCAATCTTTGTCATGTATTTCTAAATAACATTGACTGCAGAAATGGCGTCATTTTGTTTTGCTTTTGATCTTTGAGTTCTTGTACTGGGAGTTTTTGCTCAAGTTTGGAAGAGTGTTTGGAGCACAACATTTGTGATACACGTTTATTGCAAAAAGCTATCCTCAAACCATGGTCTTCTGTGTCATGTTTTGAAAATAATGTTTATTTTATTCAACTTTTAATCTGCTCACATCTTTTTTGTACGCATTGCACTATAATATATCACGCATGCATATGTTTGTTTAATGTGTAGATAATTAAAATACCAGTGTTGTCAGCTATTGTAAATATAATTTTATTAATTTAAAACTACAATATATTTCGAATAACCATTCAGCATATCTCTCATTTTCTTGTGTCATGATGGCATTTGGCAAATTTGTCAAAAAAAACGTGTTGTGAAATGGTTTGTTTACAAGTACTATAAATATCAATGAGATATAATTAAATATTCATGTTACAAGCGCTTAGTAGATGGCATTTCAATTTGAGCTAATTGCCTTATTCTCTAATGGGCCTTTGTCATGATCGGACGTAACGCTACGCAGAAAATTTCCGTTGGATGTGATTAAAAAATACTTTTATTACATTGCAACTGTGAAAAACAGACCAAATATGTCAACTTATTTGTAAATACAATCCAATTGATAGAATGAATAGATAATTTGTTTTGTTTTTAAGTACATTTTTCACAATTTGACAACCAGTGTCTGCGCTAAGGAATATGTGTATATTATTTTTTTGTCACACTAATGTTTGCACGCGTATAGTGATTTGCTGTCTTTATTATGTCAGGCTAAATCTGTTGTAGTTTTAATATAGTAACTTTATTGGTTTTGAAAATGAAAAATAAAAGATTGTGCTTGAAATTCAAATTGCAATTTCATTATTTTTTTATTGTGGAATGAAATTTATTTTATGTAATCAAAAATATCAAATTTAAGAAAGAAATTGATTCCAAGTTTTATTTGTTGAAATTTTTTATAGAATTTCAGGAGTGAACTCTTATTAATTACACTCATTTAATTGAAGACCTCAGTGGATAAAGGTGTTATGTGACGAAAACAAAAAGCTGAGATATCTGGGGTTAATTTTTTAACACCGGTTAAATTGTTGATAACAGCTTCATTCGCTTTCAAAACCGTTTTTCTGCTACTTTTTGATGGTGTGAAAGGGCTGTACATGAAATATTCATCTATGTGAAAAAGTACATATTTTTTTTTTTGCATAATTACATTTTTTAACATTTTTTTTGCACCACAACAGGCCAGGAGGCCTAATTACAGTGGTGAATTACATCACAGAGCACCCAGGCTTGCGAAAAATCACATTTTATTTTTTGTGTTCTCACCGGGAATCGAACCCGGAACCTCCCGTGCGTGAGTCAAGCGTCTTGACCACTACACCACGGAGGCCGCCTAATGCTTTCATCCGCTCATGTCTTTAATTCACAGTCATTAAAAAAGTATGACATTTCAGAATCTCATAAATATCGTGGAATTAGGTATAATTAATTAGGATATTTCTTGTTTTGAACGCATCTTAGATTTTATGAAACATTAAAAACTAATTCTTTCAGATTTTCACTGCTATTTAGATGCCGTTTATCATGCCATCATGTTTTTTGCACTCTTTTCAAACATTCCATCATCGGGGTTGATGTTATTAGTGTTGATATATATGTAACGTTATATACTTAGGATGTGTGCCTAACCCTGATGATGGATGCTGTAACACAATCCGAAACGTCGGAGAAGAGTGCGAACGACGGATGGCAGAAAATTGTTTTTTTTTCCCCAAATATGTCAAAATCTGGTTGTGTTTTGAAACAGAATAATTCCTCTACACCATCGTCATATTATATCCATACCTATATTGAGTATCCCCTTGATTTTAACTTACTTTTATTAATTACAATTAAAAGACAAAGTAAAATCGTTTACCCAAATTCTATTTATATTTTGCAGCCAGATTGTCATTTTAGCTGGAATACATATTGGCTAGCCTAATTACGAAACGTAGAGCAAACCTAACCTAAGACTTTCTAAAATATCTCAAATCTTCACCAATCAATATGGCCGCTAAACGTGGCTAGGCATATTGTAAAATGACAAGGTGTTGGCAATGTTAGTGGCCTTTTTACAATACTGTGCCGTTTTTTAATATTTCTAGCCAATATGTATTCTCAACTCAAATGTTTGTAGAAAGGCTGGATTTCCTCCCTAGGGAGTTATTTAGATCTAAATTTGTTGCAACAGAGAGGGAAAACATTTTTGAGAAGGGAATATGGAAGTCTATCCATTTACAGGGCTTTATGACCTGTCGTTGGCTGGTTTACGTGGCCACTTTACACACCGTGTAACATTCACCATTCTGCCTATATTTATCTTCAACTCTTACTCCTGTTGACTTTTGTGAAGTAAATGAGCTGAAACCTTTATCATCTGGGTGAGATTCATCCGGCTGAACTAATTCTCCCACTAGGCAACGCCTGAAAACAATTTTTCATGTTACAGTTTTCGTGTTACACAGTGTGTTAAGTGGCCACTTAAACCAGCCAATGACAGATCATAAGCCCTGTAAATCCCTCCAGATAATATGTATCCTGGCTAAAATGACAATTTGGCTGCAACATATCTACACAATTTGTTTATAATGTTTTTTTTTTAACCTTCATTTTATCATGGTGACATGTGTTTGTTTGTTCATTGTACCCGACTTATTTGTAAAATATTATTTTTGTATTTTCTCATATATACAGGCATTGTATTTTCCTTTCTGAATTAAAATCTTTCTGCAATATGAATGTAGGATTATGAGAAAATATAATAAATGGAAAAGCGTACTTTGAATAGGTCCATCCTCATTGTGTATATATAATTTCAGCATGCATTCACTTGGTGTTTCACTAAAAAATGTATGTAAACCGAGTATATATATACTGATTTTTTCTTTCAGCAACAGCAACAACAGGGTCTTCAGCATCTCCTCGTAAGTTTCATATAAAATTATATACTTTGTAATTAATTTAATATTGGAATTTCATCCCCTAATATTGCTAGTGGATTTTTTTCTATCTGGAGTTCTGAAATGTTGAGAACGTTACGTCTCACTAACTGCTTTTTTTACATAACTTTTTTTTATAAATACAATGCGTTGTTTAACTATTATATTATGTGTTGTGTTACTTTCAAACAATTATTTATATTACTAGAAACATTACATTTTATCAAAACAATTTAGAATTGTATAAAAAAAAAATTATGTCAGCAATTAAAATAAAGTTATTTAGGCGATTTACATTACATTCTTTGTGCTTGTTTAAGTAGAAAAAATGTGATGATTAATGCAATTTTATTTTTCTAAAATGAAATGTATAAATTAACAAAACAAATCCATTAATAAGCAAAATAAAAACACTTTAATTGGGCATTTAAAATCTTTGCCGAATTACTAATGAAAGTTATTTTAGTATGTCAAAATTTTTACACAAAAGTTCTAGATTTAACCCTTGATTGGGTGGTATCAAAATAATAATATAGATATCTCAACAGAGAATGGTTAAAAGCCTTATTAGTCATTCTATTCATTCGTCATTTTTATTTTTAATATGTACAATCTAGGCAACATAGACAGCGTGGCTAGGGATTTTAATCCTTGGATAGTATTATGGGCTACAAATAAGAGTCCAAGGTTAATTCTCATTTTTTTCAGTTATTTACAACATACTGAAAATCACCTCCATATTAAAATATTAGAAAATAATTTATATTTTATGTTTAATAATAATTTAGAAATGTTTTAAAGGGACAAGATGAATTATGGTAATATTTACAAAAGTAGTTTTCAGGGGAGAAAATATAAATATGTTTAGTTTGTTATTTATTATAGAAAAGAATAAGTAAAATAAAACTCAAAATAGACAAGATGATATTCTTTTAAAATGGGGAACTGACAGACAAGATGCATTTGTTCATGCATGCAGAGCTGCTATACTCACTGTAGAAGACTAGTTTTAGATTTTTTAAATTGAAAATTTGGCATACTGGTCCTCAGTTCATTTTTAATAAAAACTGACCAAGATGAATTTTGGAAATGGGTTACTCAAATATAAAGTTTATTATAGAAATAAAAGATGAGTGATACTTTAATCCACAAATTTGGAATATCCAGTGATGATGAAACCAGTCATTGGATATTCCAAATTTGTGGATTAAAGTATCACTCGTCTTTTATTTCTATAATAAATTACAATGAACTTCCATCAATAATTTTCAATAACAAACTTAAAATGTTTCAAATATAAAGTATTTAAAAATTACCTTCTTCAAAATATTTTGACTCCATACATTATATTTTCAATGAAACCTTATTCTCTTTGTTGAAACATCTATAAAACATACTGCTAAAAGACAGGAGCTGTGGCGCAGTTGATTGGACGGCCAACCGTGAAACTGGCGTTGCGGGTTCAATTCCCGCTAGTTACAGAAGAAAATTTCCAAGAAAGATTTTTCTTAACTGGTCTGGGTGTCGCGGAATATTTTCACAACTTTCATATCTTTTCTTTCCCATCTGCTGACTATCATCTAAAGTAGAGGCTTATTGGGTTATTCCTTTAAAAAAAAAACCAAATAAAAAATTGGCGCTTTGTCGCTGTTCCTTAATCGGCAAATGACTACTAAATGGCCGCAATGTGGCGCCCGAATATAACGCGTGTGTGTGACGGTTGCATGGCGCGCACGTGGCTCGCATGCAGCAGCAGATGCACGCGCAGCAGCAGCAGGCGGCGGCCGGAGCCCTGCTGGCCGGGGGCCACCTGCCCGTGCACCCGGCGCCCCCCAAGCCCGAGCCCCCGGAGCCCAAGCCAGCGGAGGAGCGGCGAGCTCTGCAGGTAAACCAACCACCGATTCGATGCTTTGTTTTGTGTCTTGGCGGGTAAAGAATACAACTGTGTGTGAAATAAAAAAATAACAATCGGGTTGTGGTTCCGTGGCTAGTGTCCCGGACCTACGGATGAGAGATCCGAGGTTCAACTTGGTTCCCATTTTCTAGAAGTTTATTATTTACAACTCATTGAAAATGGACTTGAAATTGAAATATTTGGATAAATTACAAATACGCAAATATTTATTTTTATTTAATTGAATAAAACAAAACGGAACTCTGTCAACTACTACTACTACTACTACTACTACCATCACGCCATTTCCCCGTAGGGGTAGGCAGAGAGAATGGACCGCCACACACGTCTATCCTGGCATACACTCCTAGCCTCTTCCACATTCATACATCTTGTCATACATGCCCTTCGGTTCTGTCTGCTTTTGACATGACCAGACTTAAGATTTTGGTTTATCTGATCATGCCACGTCTTCCTTGGTCGTCCTCGTCTAACGTTGCCGTTCATTTTTGCCATATATACTTGTTTTACCATTCTCTCATTGTCCATTCGTTCTACGTGACCAAACCATCTCAGAGACCCTTTTTTAATCTTATCAATTATACTTGTCTCAGATTTACACTCTCTCCTGATTTCATCATTCGTAACCCTGTCATACATTGATTTCCCACACATTCGTCTAAGAGATCGCATTTCAACCGCGTTCACTCGGCTTTCATCCTTCCTCTGCCAGTTCCATGTTTCACTTCCATACATAAGTGTTGGGACTAAAACTCCGTTGTGCACTGCCAGTTTAGCTTCGGTTGACATATTTTTATTAGAAATTACTGTGCTTAGTGCTCCGTTCATTTTGTTGCCCGCATTCACTCTTCTTTCAACATCTTTTTCTACTCTTCCATCTCTTGAAAACATGCTTCCCAGGTACACAAATTCTTCTACTTGCTCGAGACATTCGTTGTTTACATTTATTACGCAGTCAGTAACCTCACTATCCCTTTCAAATACCATCACTTTCGACTTACTTTCGTTCATCGCCAATTCGCTCTCCAGGCATACATCATACATTCTAGAGACTATTTGCTGCAAATCAGCCTTGCTGCTTGCTAACAGAACTGCATCGTCAGCATACAACAAGCAGCTTACTGAAAAATTATCCATTTTTGCTCCAATACCCATACATTCTATCTCTTTCATACAGTTGTCCATGTATAGATTAAACAACCATGGTGACATTACACATCCCTGTTTCACGCCTTTTGAGATCGCAAACCAAGATGTAAATCCCCCATTAACTCTTATACACGCTGAACTCTCCTCATAGAGAGACGATACTGCACGTATAAGTTTATTGTTTACTCCATACTTTTCCAACACGCCCCACAATTTCATTCTATCTACTTTATCATACGCTTTTTGCAAATCGACAAATGCGCAGAATAGTTTTTGACTTTTTGCCAAAAACTTCTCCGTTAGCATTCGCAGCGCAAAAATTTGATCCGTGCATCCACGTCCACTCATAAAGGCTCCTTGCACGTCCCACACTTTGTCTTTCGTCATCTTTCTTACTTTCTCGATTATAATTTTCCCATACAGTTTACCGACAGAACTCAGAAGACTGATGGCCCTATAGTTTCCACATTCCGCACGAGATCCCTTTCCCTTATATAAAGGCATGACAACTGCCCTCCTCCAATCCAACGGCGTATGTCCTTCCTTTAGGCAGAGATTGAAAAGTCTGTGCAGCCATGTGCTCACGATCTGGCCACCACTCTTCAGATATTCCACAGCAACCTTATCATACCCAACGGATTTTCCGTTTTTCATACTTTTCAGCGCGCTCTTTATTTCTACCATGCTTATCACACATGACCTATTATCACTCGTATCTTCCTCTGCACAACCAAGCTGTTGCTCAGGGACACTTTCAGTACTTTCGTATACTTCCATAAAGTATTCCATCCATCTCTCTTTCACTCCTTCGTCATTCGTTAGCATTCGGCCATCTTTTGATTTTATCGCTTTAATGTTTCCACTTTCGGAGGAGTTCTTTGTCTTTTTCACCTCTTTCCAAAACAGTTTTATGTTTTCATGAAAATGAGTGGACAATTTTATACCTTCCTCTTCGTTTAGTCGTTTTTTGCGTTCTTTCACTCCATTCTTAACCAACCTCTTGCATACTTTATAACTACTTTTCGCACTTTCATACTCGCTGCTATTGATGTCACTAATTGATATAAGCTTCATCCATGCATTCTTTTTTTCCTTTACAAGGTCTTTAATACTATCATCCCACCATGCATCTCCTTTTTTTCCTCTTCGGGACGCCATTCCGCATACACTCTTTGCCGATTCACACAAGCACGATTTAAATCGTTCCCACATTTGGTCGATATTGACTTCTATTTCATTCTTTCCTAAACTTTCGGTTAAATCCCGTTCATACTTCACTCTTACATTCTCGACTTGCAACTTTTCAACCTTGACTCTAGACGAAGTTGTCACAGTTTTCGTTCGTGAGCGCCATCCACGAAATAGAATCACTCGTGTTACAACAAGAAAATGATCTGATTCCATTTCAGCGCCCCGAAACACGCGGGTGTCGGTTGTGTTTGTTCTTAATCTAGAGTCAACAACCACGTAATCAATTATCGTTCTTTCATTCCCTCTTTCCCATGTGTATTGGTGAATACCCTTATGTTTAAAAAAGGTATTCGAAACAAAAAGGTTCCACTCAAGACACACTTCGAGCAAACTTTTTCCATTTCCATTTATCCTAGAATCGCCATACATTCCAAGGGCTGTTTCTAGGCCATCTCGACGAGTACCTACCCATCCATTCAGATCACCGGCTAAAATTATTCTTTCATTCGGTTTTTTCCTCGCACATACTTCCCTTACATTTTCCCAGAACTCACGCTTCACATCTTCACCAGCCGAATCGACTGGGGCATATCCGATAATTAACATAATGCTCGTTATTCCAATCTTAAAGGTGATCCACATGAGTCTGGCGCTAACAAATTCATACTCACTCAAGCACTCTACCATTCTAAGAGAGAGCATCGCCGCAACCCCCCGACTTGCCCTTTCTGATTCTGGCACACCAGACCACAGCACGAGCGTGTCATTGTGCTCCAGCGATCCACTCTCCTTTTTCATGCTCTCACTTATACAAAGAACATCTAGACCCTTATCCTTCATACTATCACACAGTTCATTCATCTTCTTATCCATTCCTCCTCTTATATTCCATACGCCAATACGGCACTCCATTCTCCTCTTTGCACCCCCCCGAGAGACGCGGCATGATGGGTGGTGAGCCTTATCGCTGCCTACAGGCATTCTCTCGTCTTCCTGCCCTCCTACTTAATTTTAATATTTCGCATAACTACTTACATACTACCTACACTTATGATTAAAATATTAACTTACGCTCTTACAATACAACGGAAATACAATTATATTACTTAACACTAAAATACACACAAATATCAAACGCTTAACTTCACAAAAGTCACTTAGTACTAAAATCGTCATAAATCATCCACTCATTGCGTCCCTATTTCTTCCCCTGTCACCTTCCGCGCTTCCGTCTGCGGTGGCCGGTCTTCGCTGGCACAATTTCCAGATGGTCCACTGTAGCTGTAGAATCCGTCCGCTGCGGCCCTCGCCCGCCTGCACATGGTGCGGCGTGACCGGCTTCCGAGAACTACGGCCTCTGACATGTGTGGGTGCACAGGCGCCCGGCCCGGTATTGTGACTCTTCGCTTCGCTTTATGTTCCCGCCAAAATGGACACACAATTTTGTAAATTATTCTCATCACAATCGCATCTCGATTTTTTACAAATTGTCTTCCACTCTCGCGTATTAAAACATATTATTAAACGATAAACACAGGTCACTTGACATTTTTTACTGTTTCCATACAACTCTGTTTAGTTTGTTTAGTTTGTTTGTTCATTCACTCTTAACTTATTTAACTTGTAGAAGCCTCAATTGTCTTCTAATCTCACATATTAACAACAAATTATCACTATTATTATATTATATATAGATCACTTGACATTTTTCACAGTTTCCATACAAAATTTACTCATTTATTTTGTTTTTTCACTATTAATTTAAATAACTTGTAGGAGCTTCACACAACTGCGACCGGCCGGGCCGGCGCACCGGCTATTCTGTCAAAAATTCTGAAAAAGGAAATCGAATGGAAATAAGTCCGCATTATAGTATAGTGGTGGCGCAATATTTCATTGTTCTTAGACTGCACCTGAAGTGTAAAAACTGATCAGCTTACCTTTAACCAATGAAAGTTATCGAGTTAAGCTTAAATTGGAGCATCAATGCAGTTCCCTATGTAACAATGTAGTGCCCCATGCACCAGTGCAGTGCCCTATGTACGGCTGGGTGTGAATAGGGAAATGGTGATGAAATCGATGGCAGCTTTGAATCATAGGTGTTTCATCATCTGCACTGCAGAACCTACAACGCCTTGCTAGAATTAATGTTTCTGAAATTTGTCTTACCCATATTTTTTATTTAAAAATCTTTAATTGATTCTCCTGCAAAATTCGCTCGCGACGCTTTGATCATTTAGCCTTTTTACCGTCGATATAAAAATGAGTTGATTTGATTTTATTGAATTGAGTGCCATCTTGATAATATCTCCAGTTAGTTTTTCATTGTCTGACTGAAAAGATTTGAACGGAGACAAAAGAGACTGATTGTTTTTTTTTTTTCTGTTGCAATAATATTGCAAAATGACAATTTTCAGAGGAGTTCCGTGTCCCCAGCCGACCGAGACAAGTACAGATCGAGGTCACCAATAGAACCCGACCCTGCGGAAGTTAAACGAAGGAAAGAAGACAAGATGCTCGGTCACGTGAGTTCTAAACTGTCTTTTGTTTATTTTTAAAGATTACTTTTATTGGGTGTTTTTATTAATTATATAATTCATCGTAAATATTTTGCACAATTTTTGGTTTAATTTGTAAACAATTGTTCTTATTTCCTGCCAATACCAAATAATAAATTCTGTGTGAGAGGGGAACAATCGCATGAGTCAAAAAACTTTACAGGAGACAGTTTTATTGTGTATTAGATTATTTTTTAAATATTTAACGAGTGTTTAAAAAAAAACATTGTGATTGATGCGAGACATATGTACACTTTTTTTTCACCACAACAAGCCAAAAGGCCCAAGTACATGGTGAATTACAGCTCAAAACTCCCAGGCTTGAGAAAAATCGCATTCGATTTTTTTTTAAATCACTAGGAATTGAATTTAGAACCTTCTGTGCATGAGCCAAGTCTCTTAACCACTACACCACAGAGGCCGCTTATAAACAAAATAATATATTTGACACTCCGGAATGTTCCGGACGTTCAGGCATGTGCCTACGGGCCAGTAAAGTAGCTACATCCACAAAAAATGTTAATGAGGAAGTTCAGTGGTTTTTAAAAAAATATATATTTATACATAGCCATTATTAAACAATTTTTTTAAAAAACTTTTATGTAAAATATTATCAGCGCTATAATTTATTAAACATTTGTATTTCTGAAACTACTCCGTGTGTCAACAATATATATATTTTTTTTGAGTTTGTCCAAATTTTTTTTTCTACTCCGTGTAATACTCCGTGTGTGACGTTTCAAGTTCTCTTCCGCTTCTTCTTGGTCAGTTCAGCCCATTGGTCCGTTGACATACCGTAAACCGGAAATCTTTCACAACTGTCATATCATTGGCTGATTCATGTGAACTAGTGACGTCGGTCAAAGCAGTTCGTTTTTATAATTTTTTTTTTCTCATATTTTCAAGAAACTTTTCTGTACAATTTAATGCTCTAATTTTTGACGAGCGTAAGTAAACATTTTTGTCCAAAATTGTATCCATTTTCCCGTAGGGCTGAACTTCCTCATTGCAAAAAATTTCTAATTTATACCTTTGTGTATGTATGTTGTACTTCTGTGGAGCAAATTTTTATCAAAGTTAAAAATAGACTTACCTGTTTACCCCCACCTTCCATAGAATTATTAACCCTAATACTTTTATTTATAAAAAAATATTTATGTTTACTTTTTGTTGTTATTAGCTTTTGATGCATATTTTGAATAGTTTTGTATTTAGGCTTAAAGTAATGAAACAATATTATGTACATGATCAATTTGTACCTTTTTATTTTGTGGCTATTAACACAGTAGAGCTAAGTTTTAAGTCAGAACTGCAAGTTTTAATTAGTTTTACTCTCGTCTGTGTGAAACTATTATTTTTTTATCACAGATTTATTTGTCTTATCCCTTTGTTCCCTGAACATAGATTTGGTTGAGTTTTTGATCTTTTTCTTTTTGGATTATGTAATTTATAGCTAACAAATAATGATGTACGCATATCTTTTTTTTAAAGCTTTTTAGTGGTACAAATTTGAACCATCAGAGATTTGCAATATAAAAATGTTGTTTTTTTTCCAATACAATTTATTTAAAAAATAAATGAAAACCCCACCCCGCATTATAATCAAACCAAAAAAATATTTGATCAAAAAATAACTTGCTATCATAATTATAATATTGAGGTTTTTAAAGGAGTAGTAATTTTACACAGCCAAATGGGTGACAGCTCTATGCAAAACTGATCAAGAGTCATTTTTTGGAACTACACAACAGTCCCTTTAACCGAATTCGATGGGACTGATGAGGTTTTGATCAAACGAAAATTCAGTTCAACCAGAAAATATGTACATAATGAAAATGTACGGCATGGAATGAATGAAAATGAAAAATTTCTAAAAACACATTGATGTGTCCTGCATGATGGAATACAAAACGAAATCGAGGAAGTAAAAAAATGTGAAACTTTCTTTAGCTTCATATGAGAAAAACGTTTTTTTGAAGCTGTATTACAAAAAGTATTTTGGTGATTCGGCTGAGCCGAAAATTCGGTTAAACAGGACTGTTGTGTAATAAAATGGCCAAATATGTACCGAGAGTGATTAGTTACACCTGCACAAATTTATACCTTCTAATATAAGTGTACTTAACTATGTTTGATGTAAACATAATTTTTATATTTCTGAAAAAACAATACGCACTCCTAAGTTACCCAATAGTCACAAAATGATAATGGTATTTGTCAATTTCTTCAACAATAATTCTGGCAGTGAATATTTTTTATTTGAAATTTATTTATTTATAAACCCTTACGGATTACATTCATTTAACAAAATATTTTTTCTTTTTAAATTCACATTCTATGTTTGAATTTTAGGCTGTCTTTGTCTTGTACACATTTGTGTTCTGTCTAGTACATGTATTTATTTTTTTGTATTGTAGTGTATGTATAGAGTAGTTTCATAAAAGGGATTCGAGTATAACTTAGTGGAGTAGAAATTGGTGCAAATGAAAACAATATCGTTCAAAGCCTATGAATTACTACATTTATATATTTTAGTCGTATTACACAAAGTAAATATGTAGTTAACATGGAAAATCACAAAGTTAGTACTTCAAATATTTATTTTAATAATACAAACATTTAGTTGTAAAATAATGAAAACAGTAAAAAGTTAACAAATTTGTGTCAACACAATTCACGAATTAGTTTGCCAATCATATATACCCATTTTACCATATAGTCCAAAAGCCCACTGCTAAAATATCTACCTTATTGGGTACCTCATTGAGCTTATTATAGGATGTTAACCGACTAAGCTACCGTTTGGTGGTGGTCCAATCGGGGTATTTTAACCAGCTAGTTTGATGGTATTGGAGAAGCAATTCAAAGAGATATGCCAAGCGCTTTCGGCAAGGTAGGAATTGGCGGATCTACTTTTTGACTATATTGAATTAATCAATGGCTAACTGCTGCCACCGCTCAGGTACCTTACGAGGTAATCTTGACCAAAAACATGGGTTTTTTCGCTGACCCTGTGGGATAATCAAAATCGAACCTGATTTTTTCTTCTTGTTCCTTGTCAGGTGTCCCCAACGTTGACAATCATTTCTTGATTGAAATAATATTCAATGGTTTCCCATTGGCTTCTCTGATGGGTTTTCTGTAGGGATCATCTTCCCTAAGCTGGGTGAATCCCCTTATTTGGCGCTTGACATTTGCCATTCGTCTTCTATCTGCTACGACACTGATGGTAATGTAAGTGCTCACGTTACCCGGGGTTCGCTGGTCCTAAAGACCACTCGCGGATGCTAGCGAGTAGGACTTGTTGGTATTGCTTCTAATGTTATGCAGTTTGGCTTTTCCTGACACTTTATAGAAGTATACCTTCCAGCGTGACATACCCCATCACGAGCATACCAACCATTAGAACCCTTCAGCTTATTTTTTTTTACGTAGCTAAATTTTATTTAACGACCTGTAATAAGTTCAACAATGTACTTAATATAAAATTGTTTTGGCTTTGTTAATTAGAAAAACACTGTACTTCTTAATTGACTTGTAAAATATTACAAGTGATTATTGTCTATATACATTAGTTATTTTCTTTGCAACAATGGTTGCATTTTATTTAATATTAAAGTTAGTATATGAACTCCCTTATTTAACAGCAACTAAAGAACTCTTTAAACAAACAAAACAATTAAATTTAACTGAACTCTTTCAGCTAGAATCCTGAAAATTTATCTATAAATTAGCCACTGATGTAATTTTAGACAATGTACCAAAACTGAAAAAATAAATGTAAACATAAACACAATACGAGAATCTCAGAATAATATTGTAAACAACATTCTAAAACGAGACAAGGACAGTCAAGACTAATAAACCAGGGACTGAAATTATACAATAAACTACCAGACAAAACTAACAAAGACAATCTTTACAAAAGATGATAGAATATAAATTTAAAAAAGAAAAATTATTTTGTTAAATTAATGCAATCCATAAGGGTTCATAAATAAATAAATTTCAAATTAAAAAAATATATATATATAGATATTGTGTAATGTCGTTATTTGCACTTTGTAACTTTAGTAACAAATGAATTGAGATTTAATAAAAATAATTTATTATTAGTTATTGTTTTCATTTGTGTGGTTATGGATCATTAACAAGGATACTTGGTTAATTACAGGATAGCGATGCAGAAAAAAGTGATCAGGACCTAGTGGTAGATGTAGCTAACGAGGTAAGATATCATTTGTATTTTGGAGGTTAATCGGGAAATTAGAAAAATATTTTTATATTGACAATAGAAAGGAAAAAAGTTCCTTTGCGACGTATAGCCAACTAAAAAAATAAAAAATAATACCTATACATAGGTTTTTTATTAATTAAAAAAAAAAAAATTGTTCTTCTGCTACATGTCACTTAGGAACTTTTTCCTCTCCACCTTCGATATGTTGTACTCTGTTTTGTTGCTGGGGAAAAATAATTGATAAGCAAATTAATAAAATAAATATAACACAACCATTTTAATTAAAAATTCTGTTGAAGGCTAAGTTAATTTTTTAAAGATAATATTTTTTTTGTATATTATTATGACTGTATGTATTTCTTTTATTATAATTATTATTAAAATTAAAATAAAATAAAAATAAATACTTATACAAATAATTACTTGAAGATGGACATGGGCGTGATGGTTTGTTTGTATAATAATAATAATTATTATTAATGTATTATTAATAATAATTATTATTATTATACAAACAAACCATCACGCCGTTTATCCGTAGGGGTAGGCAGAGAGGAGAGGATCAGTACATGGTTATTAAACATTATAAATTGGTGTGTGCATCTAGGCGGTTTTTGAACACATTAACTAAACTAGCTGCACCAATCACTTTCTCAGGAAGGCCATTCAATTTCTCCACAACTTGGTTTGTCAGGAAGTTCTTCCTGGGATTGGATGAGAAGGAGGTAGTGTTTAGTTTCAATGAATGACCTCTGAGATGGCGGTTTTCATTCATAGTGAATATTGATTTCAACTGGGTACATTATGTTGCTCAGTTAAGATTTTGAACGTTTCGATCAAGTCACCACGCTGCCTCCGTTCTTCCAGTGAACTTGACCCGAGCTCCTTTAAGCGGTCCTCGTATGATTTATTTCTTAGAGAAACTACCATTTTAGTTGCTCTTTTCTAGACTTTCTCCAACAACTCTGTCTTTTTTAAAATAGGGACTCACAGATTTGGTAGGCTTGACTTACACATGGAAGGTTCCGGGTTCGATTCCCAGTGAGAGCACAAACGTTTAATTGTAATTTTTCTCAAGCCTGGGTGTTCTGCGATGTAATTCACCACTGTAATTGGGCCTCCTGGCCTGTTGTGCAAAAAAATTAAAATAAAATAAACATTGAACAGTTATTTTTTTGACTGCCTCATTTTCATTTGAAAAAACTAAACAAACCTTATAATGATCATATTACAAATTGCATTATTTGTCTTTGGGTCCGGAAAATGATATAAAGAAAACAGTGCAATTTCAATACATAATGTTCTCTTGCGTTTTTGCATATCAGGAGGACAGAAAGGGAGAGGAGCGCGTAGGAGAAGTGGGACGAGAGAACGGGCCAGACCGGGGGGGCGGCGGCGGCGGCGGGGGAGCGGGGGGAGGAGGAGGCCCCCTGCACCGGCCCCCGAGCCGCAGTGGCTCCAGCTCCTCGCGCAGCACACCTAAAATCAAAGATGTGAGTTTGTCTAAATCTTAGTTGACATATTCTTATTGACCCATTGAAATAAACTATGAATTCGGGAAAACAATGATTGTGAAGATAAGAGGTCAATTCACAAGCAGATACGATTGGGTAAAGATACTCCCCCCTAATCCGCATATTGGCAAGTTAAAATCCTAAAAGTAGTACAAGTTTTAAATGTAAATAAATGTAACAATGTTTGATTATGTCCAAATGCTTGCAGACTGGCTGGATTTCATCCCTAGGGAGTTGTTCATATTTAAACCACTTTTTAGGCCACTTAAACCAGCCAATGACAGGTCATAAGCCCTGTAAATGCCTAGACTTCCATATTCCCTTCTCAAAAATGTTTTCCCTCTCTGTTGAAATAAATTAAAAGGTAAATAAATGTATTTAAATAAAAATATAAAATTAGAAAGCTGAACAGGAATAAAAAAAACGAAAAAAATTCTTTATTGCATTGGAAATATTCTTTATATCCGCAAGTCAACAGTATATTTTCAGCTTTGAAAATGTCCTTTTATAGCATCAGTTTTTACCTTTTAAAAGGTTATCCATACTAAAAATGAAGGTATTGGCGGCAGATCCTTTTCATCAATATTGATCTCTTCTGTTTGTTCTCTCTCTCTTTCTCGAATTGTTCTCTCTCTCTTTCTCAAATGTTCCGCGCATTGTTTCAAGTGCCATCAAACATTTAGATAAAATTATGTAAATTACGCAGTGTAGTTTAAAAAATTAATGCGGTAAAATGGCGAATAGAGAAACGGTTGATTCAATCTATTTTTGTGTGTTTTGTATGAAATAAGCTAGGAGTTAGAAGAAATAAACGACGCATCCAGTAAAAGGAACGAAAATAAACGAAATTCAAGGAACGAAAGATCGAGGTTTCACTGTATATAACAATATTTTTTTTGAAGGAAAAGCCCGGCACCCCTAGTTCCACCAAGGGCCGGTCCGTAACACCAACAGGGGCGGCCGCGGCGGGAAAGGCGGGCACGGGGGGGCCCTACTCCCCCTACCTGCCCCCCGGGCCCCCTTACCATCGCCCCCCGCCCCAGCCACCCGGCCCCACCTACCCTGATTCTCCCCGTTCTAACGGGGTAGCCGCCGGAAAACCGTGAGTTAAACAAAATCTCTCAGTTCTCTGCTGTGTCCGGTCCACATATTGTATATAGTTTTGACATGTATTAATGACAATGTTCGGTGCTATGGGAAATTGGATATAAAAAATCTTTTCTTACACGCGGTAAAAATTAGAGCATTTAATTGTACATCGAAGTTTCTCAAAAATGTATGAAAAATAAATAAAATTTAAATTCTTTGTAATGTCACAGGTTCATGTGAACGCATGTTTACAATAACCAATCAATTATAGAGTTATGTTCTTATGGCAACCGGCACCCGATTTCCGGTTTCTGGGATAGCCATGTTTTTCGACGTTTACATGTTTTGGCGTTTAGCGGGTACAAATAATTTGTTTTTCGAATTGTACTGTAGATTTTTAATTGTCTGAAAAACTTACCAACTTGAACTTGTGAGATCACAGCCGGTGTAATTTTGAAGGTGAGGATTTTCAAAATAAAAAAAACTTACAAAAAGAATAAATGTTTATTCTTCATGAATGGATGTTTCTAGCTTCTAAAATAGCCTATGAAAAATATTATTTAACTTATAAATAAGCTCAAGTCAACTCCATGCAATCACAAGGGTTGAGTTTCAACAACTTGGGAGTCTATGTAATGGAAAATTTCAGCTTTAATCCTTTGAACTCTTTTAATTTTATACTCACTGTTTAAGCTAGTTCTGAATTAAAGTCTTCTGAAAGGATAGAAAAGAATATCAATTAACATTTAAAAAATCAGAAAATCTATTTACCGAGGGATTTATTTAAAACAAAAAAACCTTTTATAAGTAATTTTATGACTATGGAGATCTTTTGTCCTTGTGATATTTTTTAAAACACAATCCTGGACTGTTTCTTTTGTCACTGCACAGTCCTTGGATCCACTTTTCTCTCTCTTGGAGAAGTAGTGTGACTTTCCATCTTATTTCATCATATAAAAAAATATTTTTCAAACCGTCAGCCATTTTTCAAAATTTAAATGACAGTTGTAAAATTTTTGTTTCATTTTGCTCCATATTTTTTATATAGAAATCTGTTTTATCAAGTGTTTTGTTTGTTTATAAGAAAAGTTAATTTTTTTCCATTAAATGGTAGTAATAATATCATTTTATTATTAATATTCAAAGCATTAATTTTGTGGTCAAATATTTTAATAAATGTTATTAAATATTTGTATATAACCACTTACCGACTTTTCTATGTCTGCCGGTTTCGAGATATCATTTTATGTCAAAAAATAAAAATGTTACCACACTTTTTTACATGACAATTAGCTCGGGTGGATGACTCACCATATATGAGCTGTTGCGTACTTTTACTTTGGACGGGTGGTTCCCGCCAAAGGAGTTCTAAGGGTTAAAAAAGATCCGGGAGTGTGGCTAGGATTGGCCACCACTATCACCGATCACCAGATGTCTTTAGGAGACCCTATTGTAAGCTTGCAATATTGGCTCTTCCTAGGCTATGAATTTTTTGGGTTGATTATATATTTTATTCGGGAAGGTGATAAATTTGTTTGTGGTTTCAGAGCATATTCCTTCCATTCGTGTGGGGGCCCCTTACAACCGGTGCCCTTTCCGGCGGACGCTCTGATAGGTCCCGGCATACCCAGAGGAGCGAGACAAGCCACTACTCTGCCGCATGGAGAAGTAATCAAACAATATCATTAGGCTAACACCAAAGTTGCCACAAAGCTGATAAATGTCAAAATATTACCGGCTTTTTTCGGGCGTATTTTTAGGCAATTTCCTTTTAGTTGTAATTTTATAACTTTGTTATTACACAGTTATAAAATGGGAAACAAGTTGTGGTAGAGCAGGGTTCGAAACTGGCTCTTTGCGCTCTTCTAATTGTGTTTTCTATGCACCATCTGCCGATAAGAAAAACGTTTGCAAGTATGAACTCTTAATAAAGACATCAGCTATATAAAAATTTCTGTGATATTTTAACTATCGCAAGTAGTAAACTTCATTATGGTGTTTTTACAAAGAGAGCTGTTGAGTAATACGCTATTGTTTATTTCAGGTTGTGTGCGCAGTGGCCCTTTCACAAAGTGGCCCCAGTCGACACGCCTACACAGGAGGAAAAGGCTGTGTAAAGTTGTGGGATATTACTACTCCCGCTACTTGTTCCAAGCCACTTTCTCAGTTGGATTGCCTGGTAATTATATACTGATATTCTATTATAATATTTTATATAAGAAACATTTAACAAGAATTTCAATAGTCTACATTTATTTAACACCCCATACAGAACATAATTAGACACTAAGTATTTTTTTTGTTCTCTATTTTTCGTCATCAAATCAAATGTAATTTTAAACTCTTACTTTCCTTCATGCATCCTCTACCACTCCTCGTCACTTTCCTTATTTTTCCTTCCCACTATCTCCCCGTTTTATCCCTATTTCTTTTGTTTGAATTTGTATCAAGAATATTGTTTTAATTTCTTCTTATTTCATTAATATTACATAAATTCTTTAAACTGTCGCTTTATTTTATAAACTTGAATTGAATACATGCAATTGGATGGCAAGCCCGGCCCTACTATCTATTTTTCTTTTTCTATAGGCATTACAACCTGTAATCTGTTTGTATTCTAAGTAAGATACAACAAAATAAATGAATATTGCAAATTAAAGGGCCTTTAGTGAGTGTGCAAAATAATCTAATCCCTCAATCATCCAATTATTATTTTGATCTTCTGATTTTCTTAAAAGTTTCGACACAGTATCATATAAATTAGTGGATAAAGAACGAAAGGTTGCTTGGGTGAATGAATGGTTTTGTGCGTTTTAAAAGCCCAGCAAAATTTACTAATATAAAATAAATCTTTTAAAGTATTATTTTTTGCATACATAAAATTTTGATCAAACAATTTACTCTCCGAAATTGTGACGCATAGTTATACATAAAATGTTTTCAGCAACGGGATAACTACATCCGTTCTGTAAAGCTGTTACCCGATGGGCGGACCCTTATAGTTGGAGGAGAGGCTTCCAACTTGTCTATCTGGGACTTAGCGAGCCCCACGCCTCGTATCAAGGCAGAGCTTACTTCTAGTGCACCCGCTTGTTATGCCCTAGCCATAAGTCCCGACTCAAAGGTACCAACAATTTATGTTTAAAATAAATATTTGTCACCTTATTATTTACCTCTTGATTGTATGTCTCGGATGAGATCTCCGGTATTTTGGTCATCTGGAGAGAGGAAGATTGTTCGGAGAAGCTTGTTATGGTCGGCGAGAGGGAAGAGGACGAGGGAGGTCTCCCATGGGCTGGTCGGACCAGACAAAAATTGCTACAGGCACTTCGTTTGTGGCAGCTTTCACAAATGCATGGTGCCGAGACAAGTGGACGACTGCAGTCTCGAGAGTACGACATGGTGTTCACGATCCACTAGGATGAAGAATTATTCACTGAAATATTTCAATTTTTAGGCCAGTTTCAACCAGTCTTTTTATTTCATATTAGTTTTCTGATAATATGTATTTTTCTTATTGAAATTCAAATGATTGAAATTGCAGTGCCTCAGAAATCGACATAAACCGACATGAGACGGCGTTTGAGTTCTAAGGCAATTTTTACATTCAAATCAAGATGAAGTCTTTGTGTAGTAGCGCGCAGCTAGCTCGAGCCAGGCGTTAAAGATCCGATGCAAAATTTACTCGGGACACTGGTTTAATCAAAGGGATTTTGAGTACTTTGCAATTCAAATCTATAACTTACTTCCACTGTCCATTAAAACAATAAGCAACGAGAAAATGTTCAAAAGGGCTATAAAAAAATGGATAGTGGAGGTGGGTAGAAGTAAACTGGATTGTCTCATTCGCCCAAACCAATATTGAATCACTTGATCCACAAACGTATAGTTTATGTTCTTTTATTGTGCGTTTTATAGTATAAATAATAAAGGTATTCAGAAATCAAATATAAACATGAATACATAGTGTTTTTGTAATTTCTCTCTGTATATTAAGTCTTCTTTGTATATTTCCCACATATAAAAAATATAGATTGTTAAGTTTCCTCGGCATGAGTAACCCCAGAGTGAGGTCACATTATTATTTTCATTTATTATTGTTTATAATGTGAAAAAAATGAATAAATAAAAAATAAAATAAAATATATCTCAGGTATAGAAATAATTTCATATAAAAATACTAAACTTGAGGGAGGCAACAAGATTTTGTCTGAGCACTATGACTGAAAATTGATTGAGCTAGTGTTTATTCTACAACACCATATATTTAATAAAATAATTCTTTTCAGGTTTGCTTTAGTTGCTGTTCTGACGGAAATATAGCTGTTTGGGATTTACACAACCAAACCCTCGTTCGACAGTTCCAAGGTACATTTTCCATTTATGTTACGCGTTATTTCTTCTTTTCTCCACATCCGCTCCTATCGCTAGTCAGTACCCTCCTCCCACGTCAATCCCGCGCCCCTTAGTTCCACTGAATAAAGCCGATAGACCGTCATCAATGGTTTTCCAGTACGGTGGGAGCCTGTAGGCGTGAAGAAGAGGCAACTTGGGTAAAAGTCAAGCACTTACTCTCAAAACATAGAAGTTTGGTGTTTTTAGTTTTAGTAAGGTACCAGGATTCGCACCCTTATAGAAGTACTGGCTTTATACAAGAGTTAATTGATCGGCGTTTCGTTTTGACAGTATGCGTTATGCTGTCAGTAGCGTGTATTCTGTAAAATCCATTATGTGAATACAAACTATAAACATATCGTCTGGTTTCTGGCACAAGTTGGCAACTACAAATTTTCCATAAATGAGATTTCTGCAGAACTGGCATCAAATCAAATCAAATCTTTGTTTAAAAAGTAAATTAAAAATATTTCATGTTTTATGAATATAAAAAGTTAAATTTTATAATATTCAACTTGCGGTTCTATTTGAATTGTTAATTTGTGACTCTTAACTTTAAATGTGAAATATCTCACAACTAATATAATGTTAGTTACCAACTTGTTCCAGAAACTTGATGCCATTATAATATAATCTATAAAAACACAATGTGACATTATTTCATATACGCGACAGAATTTACTGCTGATTTCATCATATTTATTTCTTATTTCAGTGTTGAGATGGAAAAGCCGAATCGTTATATCTATTTTCATTAGCTTTGTACCATAGTCTTTAAAATGTAACATGATTAGAATGACAGTTGTCAGAAAAAGTGACGACATAACTTTGTAGTAACGTCAAAAGAGTTATTTATATTGACACATAAAAAATCATTTGTATCTGGCGTGTTAATTAATTTTTTTATTACAATGCTTGAAACATAAATCCACATTAATATATAAAATCAGCTTTAAAACTAAAAAAAAAAACTAAAATAAACCTAATTATTAACGACGTTCTTACAAGGTTACATCATTTTGCAAAAACGTTAGAGATGGGACAAATTGATCAAATAAAAAAATTATTCGTTTGATGTTGTTCATGAAAAAAGTATAAATGTCTCATTTTTTGGTGAACAATTTTGTTGAACACACTAGAATAGGCTTGTTTTTTCGTTTTTTATATCAATTTTCGGAAACAGAGTTTCATGATTGCATGAAATAACTGATAAAATCGATTTTATCAGTGATCAGTAATTTCCCATCACTAATGACATTAGTTTGAAAGCTGTCATTCAATCAAGCTATATTTTAAGGACTAAAGGGTGGGTTAAAAGTGAAAAACTAAATTTTTTGGGCAAACATAGTTTTATTCTTAGCTCGATATAACGATTTTTCAGTTTTTTTTATTCCTTCCGCATAATACGATTCTGGCAACCTTGCGAAATAGCCCTCAGCCAACTGTACATCTTCCTTTGACACAAATCGCTTTTACAACTCACACGGAGCTAAATCTGGAGAATAAGGTGGATGAGGAAACAGTTCGAAGTTCAATTCATCCAATTTAGCCATTGTTTTCCTATATGTATGAGCCGGGGCATTATCGTGATGGAAGACGTTTTTTTTGTATCGAAAATGAGGCATAACTTCAGTGATTAACGCGCCATCTGATGATAGGTGCACTAATTATCAGCCCACCCAGTAGTTATAAAAATAACGATCCACATTTGGCGCCATGTGTAACAATACCTTTCCTCTTCACGCCCCGCGTTGGGCGCCATATTTGCAAAGTGCGAATGATTGTGGCTTTTGCAGGGCACACGGATGGGGCGAGTTGTATAGACATATCGGCTGATGGCTCCAAGCTGTGGACCGGAGGGCTAGACAACACGGTGCGCTCTTGGGATCTGCGTGAGGGTCGTCAGCTCAACCAGCATGACTTCTCCAGCCAGATCTTCTCCCTGGGATACTGCCCTACAGGTTGGTTGCTGTTTTTTTTTAAAAAATAAATTAATGTAACATATTGCTGTATGCAGGTTTATCATTTAAAAAAAAAACATAACATCATTAATTGCATTACTTCCTGCATTTGAGATTAAGTATATTATTTCTAGTGTTTTTATTTTACTAAGTATTATTCTTCCGGCAGTTTAGAAGTCATTTTAAGACATTACAAAATAAACAAAAACTGCATTATGTGAATTAATAATTATAATGGTTTTATGAGAATAAACAATTTTATATAAGTTTTGAGAAAATTGGGGTTCAAACATGAATCAAATCATAGCAGATGTGTTACATAGTGTATAAAGTGATTTCTTAAACCAACCAATAAAATAGGGTTATAAGCTTGGTTTTAAAAGCCTAATATTTTATGTTCATTTCTCATAGAATTTTTGGTTTTTGATGCAGGGAGCTCCTACACCAGTTGGAGATGACAGTAGAAAACAACATTATGCTTCGATGTATATAACTTACGTGTTGAATAAAATACATAAGTTATGAAGCGCGAGAGTAGCGGCGATAATTGGATTGACCTGATCTAATCTACTTTATGTCTGAATTGAACCTATCGGTGCTTCTGCTTATATAGTAGTTGTCAAGAGTGTTCTATTTACTTCCGAGCGGGGAGTTAAGGTCATCTTCTATTTTCCTTACTGTCAGTTATTTAACATCCATGCTAGGTAATCAGTATTTTGGATGTTTTGATCATTTTGTTGTTATGTACAGGAAATATATGATTTACATTCTGTATTGTCCTTAAGATGATAGTAGGTCAGGCGACAGTGGGCATTGGTTTCCGAGTGAGTCCTATAAATTTATTCATCTCTGTTGAGATATCCACCTTTGTAGATTAAATTCCCCGAGGGTTACTGAGTTTTAACCAAATAATAAATAAAAACAAGACTTACCGAATTATTGTTAATAAATTAAAAAATAATTTTGTACTGTAGGTTCGTGGCTAGCAGTTGGTATGGAGAACTCTCACGTGGAAGTATTACACGCGGGTAAACCTGACCGGTACCAGCTGCTGCTTCACGAGTCCTGCGTCCTCAGCCTGAAGTTTGCTGCTTGTGGGAAGTGGTTTGTCTCTACCGGGAAGGATAACTTGCTCAATGCCTGGAGGACGCCGTACGGTGCTAGCATATTCCAGGTAATCAATCTCTTGATCAAAAATATTCAATGGTTAGGATCAATAAAATTAATTTAGTCGAAAATTTCCATAAATATCTTTTCACTGCCACTTGATTCCGACTTAAAAACATGGGATAAAATTACGCCTAGTTGTAGCGGTAGATAAGGATGGTATGGTGAAAATTCTTACTTTTAAACCTCGCATAAAGTCATACTCGGTATAGAACTAGGATAGCGACCATTGAAACTTATTCCACGCTTATACCTGGGTCCAACGTGCGATTTGTCATCGGTCACATTATTCAGTAGTAAAATGGATTGTATTTATCTCGAAATTAAACAATTCAGAAAATTAACAAATTACAACTGGGTTGTAATTTGTCAATCTTAATAACTCCCGAGGGGGTGAAATCCAGTCTTTTGTCGACAAACATTTGGACAAACTCAAATATTGTTATTTAGAAAATATTTTATCTTTTCAGATATTTTAAAGCGAAATATGGTTCATGAGTGTAAAAATGATCATCAAATTTTTATTTAGCAGATTTTTTAACATGATCCTTATTTTGGCAGTAATAGTAATATCTAAGAATTGTCTTTCTTCAATAATTATTAATGTTAAATATCCTTTTTCAAATGGCTAAAAGACTAAAGTTTGTTCTCTAAGAAGAAATTCGCAGTAAAACACAACAATAATCAAATAACACAAAATAAATAAATATCATTATTGATTTTGATTGGCTTTGATTTCATTAGTTAGCTTGATATTTGTATAGTTTGTTTTGTTGTGCTACTAATACTGTATTAATATTTGTAACGCAGCTTGTTCATAAATGTACTAAAAAATGTGGCATGGTCGAAAAATAAACGATGGAATATAGTATAGTTATTCAAGGTCGTAAATATTATTTATAATTAACCTTTTTCTTATACCAGGTATAAGTAGTTATACCGAGCATAGTTATTCCAAAGTAAGCTTTGGATAAGGAAATCTAATAAGGAAGGCCCAGAATGATATTGTTTATTTTAAAAAAAAACAACTATAGAATTATAGTGATTACCAATGGTAGTGATTTTGGGTGCATTAGAACAAAGCAAAATACATTTACCGTATTTCTTAGATTGTAAGATGCCATCGACTATATTACGACTTATTTTTCGAGACCCAAAAAAAAAATCTGTTTAAAAAAAGGTTTATTTTAAACAACAAGGTCATACAATCATAATAAATAGGCATTTATGTACTATCACCATTAGTGCCTAAAATTTCCTCAGATTCAGTGTCGGTTTTTTCTGTATCACTTTACGAGTTATTGTCTGCATCCAATCACAGAATGTCATATTTCAGTCCTGCAGCTTTGTTTCCGTGCTTTTTTTTTTACACAACAACTTTTCTTTTCAATGAATATCATAATGTCTTCTTGCTGACATTTTAAACAGTAACTAGGTAGGTAAAAGGGTAATTAGAGCCAACCGACAGTTTTATCAGACTGAACTATTACAGCAATTGAATTCGCCATTGGTTATAAGACATCCTAGATTCAGAGACACACGAAAAGGAAAAAACATGCCATACATGAATATGGATGTCAACTACCTCTATATGGCTATCCCAGTAACCGTGCAACCCAGCCGATGACAGATCATAAGTTTTGTAAATGCCTAAACTTCCATATTCTCAGCAGCTTAAAAAAAATATCTAATGAATACTTTTTTTTCCAGTCCAAAGAGTCTTCGTCGGTGCTAAGTTGCGATATCTCAGCAGATGACAAATTCATCGTAACAGGTTCTGGTGACAAAAAGGCAACAGTATATGAAGTAATCTATTGATTGTTGGCCAATTGTGTGGCGTATTGTACATATTATATATTTTAGTGTATGAATTTTTCATCCGTGGCACCTCTTGATGGCATTCCTTATTTAAAACATCTACCAATATTTTTTAGTATTATTTTTTTATTCTATTGCATGTGAAATATGTATCAATGAATTTCTAATTTCTCCGAGAATTTAAATGACTGCACATTTTATTGATAATTTATTTTTAAATATTGCATTAGTATTTTCAATAATACTGGACTGTTTGCTCCCTTATATTCAAGCTGCATGGTATTGACCAAATATGATTGCTTGATATATGCGAATAATTATAATTTTTTTCTAACTATGACAACTGTTGGAATTCATAATGTTATTTCAGTAAAACTTTGTGTGAATTTGTAGAAAAAATAGATGATCGATGCATCTTCAAATTTTTGGTATCCAGTAACCAGTTTTATAACTCCAATAATAATTCTTTATAATCACTTATGAATGTTGATAAATCGAAAGTGATGGTTTTCGAAAGGGATAAAAATATAACTAAATGTGAGAGTGAATGGAGATATTCTGAATCAGGTAGAAGAATTTGTGGATCTGGAAAGTATGTTGACTAGAGATGGAAAGACTGAGAAAGATATTGAAAGGAGGGTGAGTGCCCGGAACAGGGTGAACGGTGCACTGAAATTTATTTTGGCAAACAATTGTTTATCGCAGGAGACAAAAATAGCAGTTCACAATGGAGTTCTAGTGCCAACTCCTGTATGGGAGTGAAGTATGGAATTGGAAAAATGATGATAAAAGTAGGTTAAATACTGTCGAAATACAATCCTTCAGGCAAATGTGTGGTAAAACGATGTATGATAGGTGCACAAATGTCAAGATCCGTGGACTATGTAAGGGCTGAGACTTGCATTATCGACAGAATCAAGAAAGGGGTGCTGCGTTAGTTTGGACATGTAGAGCGAATGGACAGCGAAAGAACGGCTAAAAGGATCTACGATGCGAATGTTGATGGATGCAGAAAATGAGGAAGACCGAGAAAGACACGACACGATCAAGTCCATCAAATACTTAAAGATGGAATAATCGGCGTGCATGCATGAGAAGATGTATGAATGTAGAGGAAGGGAGGTATGTATGCAATGACAGAGTGATATGGCGTTCTATCCTCTCTGCCTACCCCTACGGAGAAACAGCGTGATGGTTTGTTGTAAATGAATATACCGTCGGCAAGGTTTTTTTTAAATAAATACCGAAACCTCTTTTTACATGTTTTTTTTTTACTTGAAGTAAGTAACACTGCAGAAATTAAATTTAAATAAATTTTTGAATATTCATTTTAGAATGTATAATATTAATAACAATAATAAGTAATATTCGTTTTCGGAATTCCCTACATCGCTCTTTTACTTACTAGGCATCTTTGTTACAATGTTTTAAAAGTATATTTTTTGATAAAATTAAGGAACAATTAATAGTAAACGATTTTTTTTTTTTAGTATATTTTCTTACTAACATATCCACTGTGTAAAGAGAGGTTCCGGTGTACATAATTTTTAATCAAGTCCAAATTTTATATTGGAATTTTAATAATTAGTATGTATATCCATATATCCATTATAAGAAATGAGATTTTTATTAAAAATTATAATTTTTGTCTTTTCAGATACTCTTTTTTTTTATTGATGAAAATAATCATGGTTGATTAACTAAAATTACAATTTCTTTATTTACTACATGTTTTAGGTAATTATATGTAGTCTACCTAATTAGGTAGAAAAAAACTTCAATTCTTAAGTTGAAGATTTTCCATAAATTTGGTTTAATCCTCTTAAAAGTCTATTGAAACTATTCTTTAGTGAAAAAAATGGGTTGGTAGTGGTCACCCAGACTCCGAATCAGGAAGTCCGAGGCTGGAACCCTGTTCTATCACAACTTGTTTTCGATTTCCCAATACGGTTATATACAACTAAAAGAAAACAGCCCCAAAATTGAAATATTTGCAAAAATCATAAAAATGCATATATTATATATCTTTATAAATAAAATGAATTTGAGTTCCAATAGCCGAGTGTTTATTTTTAGTGCATGACTAGGTCATGAATTATAAATAACTATAAGTCATGAATTTTTTACGTTTATGCTGATTTTAAATGATTCCATCATGGTCTATTTGCAACAAACGGTCAAAAACTAATTTGTACGTAATATGTAATTTTCTTTTGTATCTTTGTGAAATTTTTTCAATATGATGAATAAATCACTTGGCAATATTTGCGGGAAGTTTTTTTATTTTGCAGTCATTAGAATAACCGTTGGATAGAATTTTATGAATTCATTGAACGTATTATACATGAAAAATAGTTCTTTGGTATTGAATATACATATCAAGTTATACAGATTTAATTTAACTTATATTTCCTGTGAAGGAATTACTGTGATAACATTCCAACTATGGTTGTATTACCCAAAGTAGCGAACTATGTAAGGAACGATGGAAAGTAAAGCAATATGTAAATAAACTCTTTTTTTATAGAACTGGCAACTCTCATTACGCACATATGTATGTATAATTTACTTAGGAGAATCGCCATAAGCGGAACAATAAGGAATGTGTTCATTTGATCAGCCAGTATTGTGAATAGTGCACTACTTTGCCAAATGTGACCGCTGGAATGGTTGGATTCATCGGAACGTTTGTACAGAGAAAGTGTGATGACATTATAGAGCATAAATCTGTACTTCGGATGGCCTAGAGATAATAAATGTGTGTTTTTAAAATGAACTGCAATTATAAATATTATTAAATAATTAACTTTTGTATAGTTTTATTAACCCTTTCGATCCCAGCTTATTTCATATGTCTGTGTGAAAAATCCCAAGCATTTACCTGATACCTTTTTTAAAAATTTTGGTTGAGTTTAATAATATTAGCAGGTTTACAAAATGTCACTAAACATTACTTTGAAATTCTCAAAATTACAACAAAAATTATTCAGAATAAAATGAATTATTTTAATTATTCCCTTTCCGCGCCTGATGGCGCTTAGGGCACTGCGTTGGTACTCCAATTGCATCGTATCTTGATCATTTTTGTTACATCAGTAAGGCGATCAGTCTTACAACATAAAAGCTTATATAAAAACGTTGAGGCTGATGATTGGCTCCGTGGGATTTTTCTCGTATGTACCAAACCAGTTGGGGATTAAAAGGGTTAAAGTGTTTGGTAGATCATCAGAAAAATGTGCAATTAAAACCGATTTTGTGTCATAATATATTTTTCGTGTTTTAAAGCTATGGAATAATAACAATGTGATTTTTTTATTGAGCTCTTACCGAAAAATAATTTAATAAATTAATGGGTATTCTCATCTTGTCTACGTACAATACATGAGTATTAGTTTATTTATTTACCACATCTTCCAGAACAAATATGTACCATTGTGTTATATGTATGTCTAACAATGTCTTCAAACTAAATAAATACGTAAACCTCTCAACGCATTCACGGACACGCGTTTCAGTTCAAATGTTCTATATATAATCAAATATATGTATACCTAATAAAAATAATCTAATTCGGTATGCAAAACTGTAGAGCATTAATCATGTCTTCTTTTATATATTAAGTTTTTTTAAAAGAGATTTGTACCAACATCATAGTGATTTCACTCCTGTGACTTCTGGTATCAGAGTAAATAATAAAGGATACGACTCCTACCTGTGTTGACACGTTTTAATTAAAATATTTTTGTCATTATTGTATCCGTGTTTGTGTTTAAAATGCATTTATCAACTCTCTGTAAATATTGTTTATTTTAATTTCTTCAAATTGTTTTGTTAATATGTATTAAAACATCTTTTAAAGTACAACAGAAATTTTGAATCCATTTTATATACCCTTTGTTCATATTACACTTTGAAATTTATAATTTGGACCGGGTTGTGGTCTCGTGGCTGGTGTTGCGAACTCACGTATCAGAGGTATGAGATTCAAACCCCGCTCTTCCGTAATCTTACTCCCTATATCTAATAGTAAGTTATTTACGACCCGGAAATGGCCCCCAAAATTGAACTATTTGGATAAATAATAAGAACGTAAATATTTATCTTATTTAACATGTTCGTGGACACTTTTTTGTTATGGGATCCACTCATAATAGACACGTATCATAACTGAACTGAAGAAGAACTGCCTTGAGATGGTCACCCCACCAAAGCAGTAGTCTATTTGAACTCGGAATTATTGTTGCATGTCTGTTATTTATAATTTATGTTTATATCCATATGGTGTTATTTATTATATTATATTGATTTATTATGTACTAAGAACATAATATAAAAATAATGTAAATGAATGCCTCGACACGGGTTATGCCCAGTGAGGTTTTCACATAGAAAAGATAAAATAAAAAGTGAATGATAAATTTAAAAAAAATCATATTATTTTGGGAAGGAAGGATTTATATGAGGAATAGAAAACTCACATGCGCAATTTTAACATTTCAATATTTTATTGTATATTTATCACTTAATATTAAAGTCACAGTTCATTATAAATACTTATATTTAACAAAAACACAAAAAGTTAAACATTTTTCATGAACAGTGTGTATTTTACAATAATTATTATAAATTGATTATATTACAAATACTTTATTGACAAGTGAAATGGAACATTTATCATGCAATGGAGGATTCACAACAACATTATATATACATTTATGATAAAATTTATGGATAAATAGTATATATATCACATTAAAGTATATATTATATCGTATTTACAAACGGTAATGATATTGTCAGGTCTATGCAAAAGTTGCAAATCTGCCATTTAAAATCAAATTAGTTTTACGAAGACATCAAAATCACGCATATATCACAGGACTATGCCATGATCTATCTGCTATAAGTTGAATAAGCCCATAGTAAGTTTACTACATGTACTTAAATGATTTCATAATTGATTTACACCTTTTTTTAAAGTATAGTCATTTGTGCCGCTGCGCGGCTACAAAACATGGACCATTGGCCAGAGTGAGCGCGGGCGTCTAGCTGCTTTCGGAATGTGATGGTTCATACGCTTGTTGGGGATCCATTAGTCGGGTTGCGTGTGGAACAGCCAGGTATTGGAATAGGGCCGGTGAAACCAGGCGAATCCTCAAAAGGATTGGCCGACAAAGAGCAAACTGGATAACATTGAGAGCCCCGCCCCACACACTTACCCGGATCCGCTTTAAAGGTCTTGTGGCCTCTTTTCAGATCTGCACATTGCAAAAACAATTATTACCGTAAATATATTTTTTTTCAAAAATTATTTGTTTACAAGATTTTCGTTTTTTTTTCTTTTAGAATTTATAATTACAGCTTTCATGCCCCTTTTGCCGTCAGAGTAACCTGAGTATATGAGGTGTGTTCAGAAAATAACGTAAATTTTTTAATTTCGCGGGTTTGGAGTCTGATTGTCAATTTTATGTTGAAAATATGTTGGTATATATTTATTTATTTATTATATATATATACGGCCTAAGCCAATTACAACAGTTACATGAAGAAACATAAATGCAAGAAACTGAACAAAATTAACATAAAACTATTTAGCAAAGACAAACAAGGGCAAAACAATAATAGTATACAATATATTCAAAAAAACAAAAGACCAAAAACTTTGAGCTAAACCATGCCAATCCAACTTCATCCCACACTGTTTAGTCGCGAAGAGATCTACGAAAAGCCGGAAGATCTATCCCAAAAAATTCCAAGTCGTGTGATGAATTGACTAATCTACACATTCTGGACATTGGGGCATAAAAACCAAAGTTGCTCTTAGAAGATTTTATAAATAGCAGATTTTGACTTCTGGTGACACGGTCGGGGGAACATGAAAAGAAATTGATTGCAACTGAGATGGGACATCACTTAAAGCATTAAGTATTTTGAAAATGCATATAAGGTCCATCTCAGTTCTTCGTCTCTCCAATGAAGACAGATTAAGAGATTGCTCTATTTCAAAATAAGAATAATTACCCCTTTGTAATCCGAGCAACCATGTCACTTTTCTTAGAAAACGGTGTTGGACAGACTCGATATGGTCAATATGAGTCCTGTAGAATGGAGACCAAATAGGAGAAGCGTATTCTAGATGGGGTCGAACTAGTGAGCAAGTTTTGATGGTATTAATATTTTTGAAGTCCGCCGTCACGATTTGTTTACAATATTATCAATTTGTTCACGATAGGAGAGTTTACTATCTAAAGTAATGCCAAGATCCTTTATTGACGAAACCATTGAAAGAGAAGTATTTTTTAGTTTGTAGTTGAATTGTATAGGTTTTTTTCGTCGCGAGAAAGATATTATTTTACATTTGTCAATGTTAAGTTGAATATATGCCCCTGAAGTATGCTAAAATTTCCAGCTGTATTTGTTGTTTACTTTTGTCTGTGGCAGCCGCTAAGGTTAGACGTGTCTTTATGAGCTCGACGATTTTCGTTTGTTAAAAAAAATGGATTAAAGAATTTGTATCAAATTTTGTGTAAAAAATGAAATAAAGTGCACTTAAAAGTAAATACACACAAAGTGTGAAATGTTAATTTTTTGACAATCGGACTCTCCAAACCCGCGAAATAAAAAAAATCACGTCAATTTTCCCAATTCTGACGGCGATAGGGTATGTTAGTTCATTAGCTTGTTAGTAAACCGGAAGAAACTAGTAAACTGGATAGGCCATAACATCAGGTACCCGTACCATCACAGAGGGAATAGCTGAGGCAGAAACTACCGAGGTCGCCCGAGAGCCGCCTACATGGACCAAGCGATCAGGGAAGTGCGCTGTAGCAGATATGAAAAGACTGACTGAGGACAGGAATAAGTGAAGCGAAAGAGTGAGGCTTGTTGCAGACTTATCCCCGGGGTTGTAACCTAAGAGAGAGTCATTTATCAATGTCAGTACTGACAGTTTAAACCTATTTGAAAATGTGAAAGGAAAGTCTGTTTTTGCTCTCCTGTGATTTTGCAGCTTTGCAACTTTCATTATGGCCTGATGAAATTAAGTTAGATATGTTCTACACACAACTTTCTTGCGTTAGTGGTAGTGGTGTACAAGATGTCACAACTTCTCGGCCGTGTAAAGCTCGGATAGACCATGTTCCTACAGCTTCCGGTATCTGAAAATTCAAAAATAATTTATTCATATATTTTATATTGTTGCTAAGGGTCATATTTCGGTGCCCTCCAAAATATCCGTCGGAACAGCTGTTCCAGTGTATAAAGGTGCTAGAGGAGAGACAGTTTTTACCTAAAAGACGCACTGACACACGCCTGGGGTGGTACGAGTATTCTGTATGCAGAAGCGTGCGCAGATTTTTTTTTTTTTAACTTACGTACTAAATACACGCTAACATAGCGATCTCTTAGTGCGCAATTCCGTTTGGAATACCAGCCCTGTAGCTCAATCACAAATAACTATCGACGTGCTTAAAAACATGCTAAGCATTTGAGCGATCACAATGAACAATAATGAACATGCTTAAGTTATCACAGTCATAAGTCAACGCTCGTGTCGGTTTGTTTTTTGTTTTCCTCGTAAATAAATACAGTTCATTGGCGAAAAATCGACATTTACTATAAAATATTATACAATATATTGCATTTGCAAAACAGTAAGGAGTATCTTATACAAAAAAGTGAAAATTAAATTACAATTACTGTGGCGACTGCTTTTCTTGACATTTGGCTTGCCAACCGCCGGCTTAATGCAATAAATAGCATGATAAATAATAAATAATAAAAAATAGGACTTTTGGAATATTTTCTATATTTACACCGGTGAAATTCAAATATGTGATTGCGCAGCAGGATTATACGTCGTGAAACGTAAATATTTTGACATTTAATATTAGGTGTTCACGGATGTTCCATTGTGATCGCGAATACGATAAACAACCATGGAGAGAAATTGTTATCATGTCGCTTATTAGCACGTCGATAGTTATTTGTGATTGAGTTACTGGTCGTACAATAAGGAGTGGTCTCGACAAGATGTTCATATGAGGTTTTCCCATAATATTAATTATGTATTGGGTGTTGAGATAAGTTGTGTCCGTTTTTTTTCAAATTTTAAAATGAGCACCTAAAGTAAAACAAAATGTTAAAGGCATAGAATTAAGAATAGTCCAGAAACCGCATTTATGCTGTTTACAGAAGGCGACTAAACTACTCATAAATAAGTAGTTTTACGTTTTGACCCATTAGTTTCTTTGTAGACGTCGCTCAGTACGCAACTCCCGATTTGAATTCAACTATGCTGTGTTGTGTCCTTTTAAAGTGTAGAAATACTGTTAGGATCTTAAAGAAACAGGATGGCATCACATTTCATGTGTAATTAGCAAATGAATGTGTAAGTAGCAAATACATTACTTAAAAATTGAATTATTTTTCCATCTGTCAGATTGTCGAAGAAATCAAAATGGACATTTCGTTAGTGTTGCCAGGGTAGTAAATTTTTTGTACCCTACTTTGCTCATCTGATGAGAGAACTAATGCAAATTGGACCTCGGATTAAACAACTCTGTGGTGGACATTTGACCAACATTATCTTTAAAACATCAAATATTATTTAATATGATATAAAAATATCCGTTTTATGTAAAATAAAATTTGTTTTATATTTTAAGTTCAAAGTTCATTGATTCAATTACTCTTATTTAATGACCCTTTACTTATCTACTCTGTTGTGTCAATTAATATTTCCGCGTGCACAATAACATTTTACAGAAATTAACGGATTGCTTTTTTTTTTACCTTACATGATTATATTTTTTCCCATCGTGCAACATTACGCGGCGACATCACGAATTTATTTATTAATTTAACTTTTTGTACATAATGTTATTTGTACATTGGTGGGCTTGTTGTCAAATGGCAATTTCTTCCAACCAACCAGTAAAATAAAAGTTTTATTTTTATAATTCAAGTTACAGAACATATTCAATAGAAAAGAAAGATTAAAAAGCTAAAGATACATAAAAATAGAAATAAACGTATTTGTTTATAAATTACCTTAAATCAAAACTATTACTCAATGGGAAAAAGGAAATAAGAGGAAAAAGGAAGGGAGGAGAGATTAAGGAAGAAAAAGGAGATGTTTCTTCAGACGTGATTTAAACAGAGATGATGTAGTAACATCTTTGATGGTGGATGGGAGATGATTCCACAGTCGAGCCGCATGGACACTTTATAAGTTAGAGAAGAAAGAGGAATTGTGAATGCGCGCGGCGAAAGTGGGGAATAGTGGGGGAATTTTTGGACACAGAGTCTGATGTATTCAAATATGATTCTACGCTCCTTCTGGACTATTCTTAATTCTATGGGTAAAGGTTATGTGTCATTCGAAAGAAAAATTTCTGCTCTGTACATATTGTGTGTGCTTTTAATTTACATGTATTGTTGTATTTGATTTCTAATCAGCCTTGAAGGCTTCATTATTTAACAACAAATTAGTCTATAATGTAGTCTTCTTATTTGTTTTTTTCTTTATTCTCTCGAACAGAAACAGGCGTCGAAAATGCTCACTTTCGTCCACTTGACATTCGATTCTGAAGGCTTGTAATCGAATAAAAGAATATTTACAATCTAAAAGCAAATACAGTATCAAGATATCTACAAGTAGAGCGAAAATTTTTATTTTCAATGATGTACAACCTTTACCACTTTGTTGTTCTTTTGGTGCTCATTTTTAAGTTTGAAAAAAAAACGGACGCAACTTATGTTAACACGTAAAAATACCCAAAACCCACACGCCTTTGGTTGGAGGCACATCTCCTTTATCGCACCGAGAGTGCTAAATGGTTTGGAAGAGCATATTATTAAGCTCTCAAAGATAAAATGTATTGTCGAATTAGAATTGTAAAACAAATTCTCTAATATAGTCATAAAAACTCGTAATTTGGATACTCACGGATGTCTCAGTTTTCGGAGAAGTATCTTGAGCAAGTCGGGGACTTCTCGCTGCCACTTCCCACTCCTCTTCAGCGCGCATTTGGGCTATTCCATTCTGTTCTGCTGAAAGTAATTCGTAACTTAGAAGTGATCATACCACTAAACATCCCTATTCATCATTACCCAATGATGCAGTGGTTCTGAACCCTTTTGAAGTCAAGGAGCACTTTTGATCGTAAGGAAAATTCGTGGTACACCAAAACTAAAGATTCAAAAAACATACAAAGATAACCTTATCAATGAAACTTCTTGGTTTAGCTCGAATGTACATATATTTTATTTATAAGTTGTTAAACACATATTTTTTATCCTTTTGTTTGAATTTTGTTATTTTTTTCTTCATAAATGTTTTCTTCCATGTAATATTTTTTTACTGCCTTATATAAAACAGAGTTTTGTGACTTCGCTTTTTTTCTGAATGGGAGCCTGACTTTTACCCTTTCTCTGCTATTGTGATCATGTTTATGTCGGCGTTGATATTTTTTTTCCAAAATTCTGTGTTTTTAAAAATTAATTATATTGTACACAAATATCATCGTATTATTAAATATTCTTTGCTTATGTACTAACATTTTTAATTAATTCAAGATCGAATTTACACTTGTGTATTGTTTTTTTTTTCAAAATAATTCTATAGGCTTTGTTTTGTAATACGGTTAGTTTGTTTAAATTTTTTTGGTTTGATAAAAATAATATGCCTCTACAGTAGTTAATGTGTGGTTCAATAATTGTGTTATAAATAATTTTGCATGAATCCTTATCAACAAATCTTCCAACTCTTCTCAAAAAAATTGAATTTTGATTGCAATATTTTTCGTATTGATATCGATAATTAATTAAATAACATACCCTTGTTGAGTGGAACGACATCAGGATTTCTGTCTTCGTGAACTACTGTGGAACACTCTTCTTCTCTTAATCCAGTTCCTGCTTGTCTCGAAGATTTATAATCCCCTGAAAATGAACAATAACTTAATAAAAGGTTTACTTTTTTATAAAAGGGATTCATGTTGTTCAATCTGAACTAAAATACATAATCAATAATTATTATTTCATTATCATTGATTAATTCACCGCGACTATTTTTTTAATAAATTTGTTAAGGCAACCCATTCTACCAAGGATAATTTGTGCCATGTGCTTTAAACGTTATTAAAAAATAAATATATTTCAGTTAAAAATGTATATAATTTAAAACAATAAATTAGGCAAGTGCAAAACTACTCCCGGGGATAAGACTGACAAGACATGAGATGAATTTAAAGGAAGGGTAAGGTTTAGTTTAGAGTACAAAGGATATGCATCCCGAATCCGAACAACATTTTTTGCATTCCTCGTCAAGCCCGCACTCCCACCTGGGGGTGGTATTCCAAACGCTCTCGCGGCCGTATTATCTCGTACATACAAAATACATAAGAAAAACTGTTTTCTTGTGCCACGAGATCGGTTCAGAATAGCACCCCAGGATTATCTGTGATCTTGATTTTAAACAAATGTTTATTTATAATAAATTGGCCAATCCCCAGTCTGATAATATTGCAGACAATTATTTTATACATTAAAGGCATGATCCCAGGGAGAGAGTCGGATGAAATTTAATAATTTTTTTTATTGAATTCCCTTGTTTGAATTTGAGGTTTGCCAAAACTGATCCCATCCAACTGAACTGTATTTTTTTATATGACTGGATTGATCGCAATTTTGTATATTGAAATTCAAGGGGGGGCTTCCATTGAGCAAGGCCCCTCTCGCAACTTCATCAGCCATGTTTTCCCCCGAGATTCCACCGTGTGACGGAACCCAAGCAATCATTAACCTCCCTTCCGCCATTCATGAGATCCGTGACTAAATATTAAGCCTAAAAACTAATCGAATGTGAAACTAATAAATTGAAATGACCAAATAATTATTGCGAATGGCATTTAGAATACTTTCATCTACACTCACCGTGAAGCTGTTTGAAGATCTTATTTTTGAATTTTATAAAGACGATGGCAGCCGCAAAAAGGGAAAACGCTGCCAGCGTTATTCCAAAGAGTAACACTGTTTGAAGGGAGCTATAGTTTCCTGAAAATAAAAACAATAAGCATAAATAAAAGATTGGTACAGAGTTTATATAATATTACATAGTAATTCTGATTTACAATAGAAGATCGTCGTCTACATCATTTCTCCATGTAAGGCACTGCATCGGCACTCCAATGAGCAAGTTCAGTGCTACGGAAAATTGGATACAAAAAATTATCTTTTTCATGCTGTAAAAATTAGAGCATTGAATTTAATTGTACGGCGAAGTATCTCTAAAATGTATGAAAAAAATGTACTTTGAATTACGTCTCAAGTTTTTCCGAATCAACCATAATTATAAGGAATTTAAGGAAAGAATCTGATTGGGATCCACCAAAATCTAATGTTGATTGTTAACATTAAAATACAAACTTTTTTAAACACCCAAAATGAGTATCCTCATTTTTTTGTAATATTATCTTTGACTGCAGCCCTGTAGCTCAATCACAAATAACTATCGACGTGCTTAAAAACATGCTAAGTATTTGAGCGATCAGAATGAATAATGAACATACTTAAAACATTTAAGTTTGTAAGTGAAAATTCTTGATGGAAGTTCATTGTAATTTATTATATAAATAAAACACGAGTGATACTTTAATCCACAAATTGGATTAATTTGTGGATTAAAGTATCACTCGTGTTTTATGTATATAATAAAGAACATACTTAAGTTATCGCAGTCATAAGTCAACGCGAGTGTAATCTCTAAGTCAACGCTCGTGACGGTTTGATTTTTGTTTTCATCGTAAATAAATACAGTTCACTGGCGAAAAATTGGCGTTTACTTTAAAAAATAATATAATATATTGCATTTGCAAAATAGTAAGGAGTATCTAGTACAAAAAAGTGAAAAATAAATTACATTTAATAGTAGAAAGCAGCTTTTTTTGACGTTTGGCTTGCCAACCGCCGGCTAAATGAAATAAATTGCATGATAAATAATAAATGAAAATAGCAGTTTTGGAATATTTTTCATATTTACACCGGTGAAATTAAAATATGTGATTGCGCAGCAGGATTATACGTCGCGAGACGTAAATATTTTGACATTTATATTAGGTGTTCACGGATGTTGCATTGTGATTGTGAATACGATAAACAACCACGGTGAGATTTTTTTATCACGGCGCATGTCGATATTTTCGTGTCACTACCTTTAAAAATATTTTATTCTAAAAGGCACGTCTATGTATTAATATGTCAATGATAAAGACTTATCAGAGTGACATTTTGCACAACGTGACTTGCTCACAGGACGATAGAACAACAACAATTTTGAATTAGGAAGGATGTAGGTAGGAACGGGATATTTATTCTTAAACGAGTTGCAATTATAAAAAAATGTAAATTCAGTACTTAACACTGTTAAGGAATTAAAAATATAATATTATCAATTGAATCGGCATTCTCTTCGTAACACTTTGTTATAAATTATTATGAAAATAAAACTTTGTTATTAGTGTTGTACAATAGGGAAATATCACATATTACGAATACCGATAAAAATATATTAAATAAATTTAGAATAATTAATTGTATTTTTAAAATCAATATGGGTATTGTGGAGAAATGTGTTAGTACATAAATGTAAAAAAGAAATGCAATAAAAATACGTTCGTAGAAAAACGCGACGTGTTTGGCCTCGGTTTTTGTGACGCCAACATTCGTGATATTGTTCTAAAAAAAATTCAATGGCAATTAACAAATAAACATGAATCGTGACGTATTTGGGGCGTGGTCAATGAAATGACCGTTTTTGCGGGAATTACAAATCACAAATTTAAAAGTATTTTTTTGCTTCTAATAATTATATTTTTTTTTTCCGCACAATATTTCATAGACCTTAATTACTTTAAAAATGTTAAAAAAAGTGATATTTCCCTAGTGTATTATTTTACAAGAACACTACTACAGTTTCGGGAGAGCACTCCCAACATATATAGATATAATATTTTAATAAAAAAATAGTTTTATATCGCCCGTCGAAGGGGGGAGTGCTCTCCCGAAACTGTAGTAGTGTTATTGTAAAATAATTAAATTTTGTAACTAATAAAAAAGTTTTATTTTCATATTAATTTCATTTGGAATATGTTTATTTACCCTTGAAAGTCTTTGGTGGATGTGGCATGATGATGAAAAGCTCCACTGGGGTGGATCGTTTATGAGGTCCGACAGTATACAGCAGCAGTCTAAGTTCCTTCCCCCCGGGTAGACCACCAACTCTGAACATTGGCTGGTTGGTTGTCAAATTCGCTAAAAGTTCCCCGTTTGAAGAGAGCTGCACAGTCAACTCGTACGATTTGGAGTAACCATTGTTGTTTCCTAAAATACATTAAATTTATTTGATTACTTAATATTTGAGTTATTTATACAACAGACATATTGAGCATCGAAATTAATACATCGAACATCAATTCTTAAATTCGTTTATATTCTAAATGTTATGAAATATTTGTATATAACCACTTACCGATTTTCTATTTCTACCGGTTTCCAGACGTACCTATCTCTTCGTCAGGACACCAACTAAACCAACATGCAAAACCCACTATACACCTTCACTATAGTTAACAATATTTTGAATTTGTCCAAATTTTTGGAGACAAGGACTGGATTCAACTCACTGGGGAGCTGTTTATATTAACATATTACAACAGAGATGAAGAACATTTAAGTGAAGGTAATATAAAGGTCTAGGCATTTACAGGGCTTATGACTTGTCAATGGCTTTACTTTCTTTTATTACTTTCACTTAAATGTTCTTCATCTCTGTTGTAACATGTTAATATAAACAGCTCCCCAGGGAGTTGAATCCAGTCCTTGTCTACAAAAATTTGGACAAACTCAAAATATTGTTGATAATCCACCTGGTCCATGAAGAAGTATAGAAATTGAAAAAATATCCTTTTCAGGCATTGCCTAGTATGTATGTGAAATAATTCAATTAGATGAATCTCCCCGCGTAAATAAAAACTTCAGCTCTTTAACTTCACAAAAATCAACAGATGAAAGAATTGGAGGAATATAGATGTTCAAATATGGGCAGAATGGTGAATGTTACACAGTGTGTAAAGTGGCCACTTACCAGCCATAGACAGGTCATAAGCCCTGTAGATGCCTAGACTTCTATTTCTTCATCTCTGTTGTAATATGTTCACTATAGTTGTTGCACAAAAATATAACATAACCAACACGACATGCATTCTAATAAGCAACCCTTACACATGCACTGATTAGGTTATGATAATATTTTATGGCACACGAGAAAATGTTGAAAAAAGAAGGAGGGGACGAAAGGAGGGGCGTGAGTTCAATAGGTATAGGGTGACCATTACAATGGAGCGTCGTATAACGGGCTATATTGAAAGGTAGTTTGAGTATTGCTCAAATATCATATAAGAATTGGTTTTATATTTTTGTGCAACAACTACGGTGAAGGTGTATAAAAGGTTTTGCATGTTGGCTTAATTGGTGTCCTGACGAAGAGACGGGTACATCTCGAAACCGGTAGACAAAGAAAAGTCGGTAAGTGGTTGTAACCAACTAACCGGTAAACAGAAAAGTCGGTAAGAGGTTATATCCAAATATTTAATAGCATTTAGTAAAATATTTGACCACAAAATTAGTGCTTTAAATATTAATTATATCATTCATATTTCTTTAATTCTTTTTCAGATATCTCCCTATACATTTTCATTCCTACATATAGACCTCTTTTACGTATAATATCGTAACCCATGAATGATTAATTTTGAGTTTTTTAAAATTCCTTTTTTAAATATTATCATATCTTTTATTTTTACGAAGAAAAAATAATATTTTGCTATAAGTTATGTTTTTTTTGGGATGTATATTGTATGTCATATTTTTTAAAAAGCTTACTATTGTATGAACCCTTGCGATACTTTTTGCGGGACGAAAGAGACGACCGAAAGCGGTGTAATTATCAGTTACAATTGTGTTCTCTGGACTAGATGGACGTCCGCCGCGTGCATTATTTTTTAATTTTAAATAGTATTTTTTCGCAAACTTTTATGTAAAATGAATCCCACTTATGACAATATATATATGAGTACAAAAATTTGATTTTGCCTTAGAAACTTACTCTACGCTACCTACAATTGAAACTCCAACAGATTAATGGTAATAACCATAGCCCACGAAAGAGAGCAAAATGCTTGATATAACAAACCAATTAATTGTATTATAATCTTTTGATTTCGATACTTCTGTTTTATGTTTGTAATAATATACAGAATAGTAACGCATATTATTGTTAGTGCTTTTTACGATGTTTATATATCATATATCGTTAGTAAGTATCAAATAGTTATCGGATGTTACCCATACATTTTTTCTTTTCATATTTTCATATTTTACATCCGTATTTATACGATGTAAAATGTTTTAAGTCATTCATACAATATTTTACTTCACGCCTTTAACGAAGTAAAATATCGTGTGTGCATTTTTACAAAAACTGCAAAATATTTTTTTAAAAGCTCATATAAAAAAAAAATCGGTGTATATAGATTTAGTTTTATACTGGACAAAAATATATTTAAATCCTTCCCTTGTAAAATCGCGTTTTGTGGGTAACGATATTATACGTAGGACAACAACAACAAACCATCACGCCGTTTCCCCATAAGGATAGGCAGAGAGGATAGAACGCCAGATTACTCAATCTTAGCATACAGATTTCGCTTAATCTACATTCATACATCTTCTCATGCACGCGCGCCGATTATTCCGACTTTCAACATGTCCATCTTCAAGTATTTGTTGGATTTGGTCATGTCATGTCTTTCTCGGTCTTCCTCTATTTCTGCATCCATCAACATTCGCATTGTAAATATTTCTTAAAGGGCCTCACCTGTGTCACAAAGTAGGCTAAAATCAAAAGCTGTTAGATTATGAAGGGCACAGTTTTTAGGGGCTGGTGGAGGAGGGGAGGTTAGCTTGAGGACACATGGCGTATCTTGTTTCCCAATTCTGTTACTGGCCCAACACAACGCTTCTCCCTCGACTATTTTTCCATTAGTTCCGAGAGGATGGAATCGAAGCTTTGAGTTCTTATCCGACCAAGAGTACTGTTCCTAAAATTAACAAAAGGGCATGCTTAGTATGGGATCTATGTTAATTTAGGGATCTTATCTTTTTTTTTACATTCCACAACATGTAAACTTTTAATTAATAGAGGTTAAAAAAAGATAACCCATATAAATTTATTGTAAGCTTAAAAGATATCGTAAATTTAAATCTTTTTCTGGTACATTTACGTATTATCGCTGTTTCAGACGTAAACGGTTATTATTACCATGATTTTTCGTACTTTTTGGATCAAAATATCACAATACTTCTTACACCTGAGCACATGGATAGTTGGCATTCTAGTTTCGCTTCGAATTTTCATAACTGACTGTAGCTAGATTTACAGAACGTCTTGCAGTTACAGAGCGCGTATATGGTAAGAAATTTAGTCCCCATTTACATTTTAAAAACTGACTAACATTACATTACTATTTTTAAAAATCAATTGCATTTGTAACACGTCCTAGAGCTACAGAGCGCATGGCTCGTTGGAACTCTCAGACCATATTTACAAAATAATTTGATAGTACATAACATTTTTCCACACCATATTGGTGTGGTATTTCGTTTCGTTTTTTTCTTTTGAAGTTTTTGCCATAATATGTACTTTTTATGTAAAATTTTGTATCAGCTTATAAAACAAAAAAAATAAAAAAATATAGAAGAAAAATTATCGGACTTATTGCAGCTAAAAAGTGCATAGACGTAGTGGAAATCTAGCAATTTGAAAATGATCTTAATAAATTAAAAAATATATACAACGAACAAAGTTTGTCAAGTGTTCATAATAATTATCATCATTCCCTTTCTGCACCTGATGGTGCATACAGCACTGCATTGTTACACCAATCGCAGCGTATATTGATCATTTTTGTTACATGGAAGTAAGATGATCAGTCTTACGCTTCAGGTGCCAGTCCACCGACTATGAAATATTCTAGAGTGAAAACATGTTTTAAAATAAATAATCATAATAATAATGATTTATTAACATCATAACAATTCCTTTATTTACTACTTTTTAAAAAAAATAGATTTCTCTGGATCACTTTACATATAAAGTCTGCCAAAACTGTTTTAAGGCAGACATTTTTATATGCAGTGCAGAATAATAGCAAAACACGAGCAAGTGAATTTATTATACAGGTTTAGTTATCCATATTTTTATTTTTATGCATGAGTTTCAGTAATTCTTCTGATTTTCCTATACCCAAACTCAATAAATATTTTTTTGAAAATTTATTCAATTAAATTACTGTTTTGGCATAATATGGCTTACATGATGAGGAAAGCGATGACCAATATCCCGATTCCAAAAAACTGGTTCATAAAATTGTGTTGACAAACATCTCAGCATTTCCTAACATTTGATTGAGTTACTTGTGCAATACAGTAATTATTTAACCTAGAATGATTAATACTTCTTTCTTCTAAAGTTTTTTACCTGAGGCAAGATAAATAATCCACTAGAACTGTTCAATCCCCAAGTGAAATTAATTGGTGGCGGATTGGCGTGTACTTCACAGAGTAGTTCCATTTCTTTTTTGCCATTTAAAATTGGCATTTTTGTTTCTTTGTTTGTTTTGCAAACTGGTGGATCTGTAAACAAATACAGCAGCGAGTTATTATTTAAGAATACCTATTAGATATTAACGTTTTATTTATCAATAAAACATTTATTTTGTAATCTGGATAAAAAATGGACTATTCACTTATGTTGATGTTTTTTATAGATATTTCTTGATGAAACTCCATAGTTAAAATATATAAAATTATAAATAAAATTATCAACAAAAATATCAGCTGTAATAATATTTATGTTGTCTGTCCCTTAATAAAATACTTATGTGATCTTCTTATACCCAAACGTTGTAAGAAATATTGTAAAAGTTCAAAATGTTGTAAACAATTGTCCTGAAGATGCCTTCTTAGGCGAAAGCGCTCGTTGGGCAAAATTGAATAATAGTAGAACTAAACCAAGAAATTAATTTAATTTTTAATTTTTATCGAAATCATGGATTATTCACATAAAATTGTTTCTGAATGATGTTCAATTTCACGTTAACGATGAAAATATTTCAAATTTTTGTACAAATTCAATATACACATTTTTGTAAAGAAATAAATAAATGTATATAATAAAGATTTAACCATTGAATTGTGCCCACGTAGAAGGACATACACCATACAAACGAAAAAATAAACAACAAAAAACAGTGTTTTAAACGTAAAAGTACCATTGAATTTTGTAAAATAAGCATCGTTTTATTTTAAAAAAAACGATAAAATTGACTTAATATCTAGAATTACTATATATGAAAATAAAAACTACTTATACCCTTTTACGTGGGCATATTTCAATTAAAGATAACTCTGTTAACTTCCCATTGTAATCGGGGCCAAAAGCGTTGAAATTTTTTGGTTTCGTTTTTTGTTTACCATAGCTAACCTCGTAATTGATAATCCTAGAACGATTTTTGTCCGCATGGGTGGCTCGTAGTAGTAGTGCGTTATTGCTCCCAGTCACAGAAATAAAGCTAATAGACTTGCCCACCGACTTGCTAATAGACGCGCCGCATCTGAGGTATTAAGTGTCATTAAGGCTCACAGACGAGGAGAAATTGGTTGTAGTCAAACAAGAGAGGCTGCCAAAGGAGCTGTATGTGATCTAGTAGTCTTGGCACCTTTCTTCTGAACGAAGGCCATTCATAATTCATAATATGCACGTTATCGGATTAAGGAAAAGAGGGAAGTGAACTCTTCACTGACTGAGATTAAATTGATTGGACATGATAACACAACTTTTTAGAGCGTTAAAATTAGTTTTCAAAGCCTTCAGATCAGTATACCCGACGAACCTATAACTGCTATACCACAGAATAATTTTACTTTTGACAGTATGCAATGGAAAGTAATCTCACATAACACTTGTAGATTGATAACATTAGACTTTGTGTCTCCTTCGACATTAGATGCCATACAACTGTAGACTCCACTATCTTCAGCCTGGACACTCGGTAGAGACAGGCGACCCCAGTCGACTTCTACGCCGGCTGTCGGCTCGTGGGCTATTGTCCTTCCCTGTAAATATACCAATCAATCAGGCTCCATAATAATACTGAACATAGGTGCGCAGAGAAGAAAGTTGACTTTACGTATTATAGAAATAAAAGACAACTTACATTTAAATCTGAAAATTTATGGATTTAAGTATCACTCGTCTTTTATTTTCTATAAAAAAATACTAGCGATGGAAAACCTTACTATTTAAAGCACACACTAATTTGTATTGTACAATAAGCGTTACCGTTAGCTCCGTCATGCGAAAATCGGTAGATAAAGAAAAATAAATCGGTAGATTCGTTGTCTTGGGGCGGGGAGGTGGAGGGAAGAGGGATGTATTTAAATGTCTCTACCTTTTTTCATTTCAAAATTTCGCCAAACCTGCAATTGTATTTTTAAAATCAAACCACATTTGGCGGCCCCTTGGATTAATAATGGCTAACGCTTGCCTGGCACACAGAGAGTTCCGGATTTGATTTCCAATGAGATCACAATAATTCACGTATTTTTTTGTAATTATTTTATTATTACACAAAACAAAATGGTTAGGTAGGTACTGAAAATTTATGCCTGGGGCTATTTTCATATGACACACTGCGTGAAGGCAACAATCGTGCGAGTGTGGCCGATAACACACTGTGTTAGTGTGTTAAAACACATTTGTAGTGTCCACATAATAAAAAGAGTACGTGGCGCTCATATAAACACACTGTAGCGCTACAATTGTGCGCTACACACGACAAATTACGACGAATTTCCACCAATAATTTCCACATTAACCCATAGCAAACTTGAACATTTATGTTCAAGTTTCACAAAAACCGCTTAAGTTTCATTTTCACTTAAAAACAGTTAGATTGTTTCAAATGAAAAATTTTGGGGACCATTTTTAATTGGAATCAGGTTGTGGTAGAGAGGGGTTTGAACATCGTACCTCTGATCCCTAAGCCAGTGACACTAGCCGCGGGACCAGAATCCAGAATTATATTTATAAATGTTTGTTGTCTTCAATGAATAGAGTTTTTCTAAAAATTCTGATGATTTAAAACCTTATAACAAAAGTAGAAAAGTTTAATGTGAAAAGTATTGACAAATTAGAATATGAACCGGGTAAAATAAGCAGAAATCTTCGACTGCCACTAATGATACTGATTCAAACACAATACAAGAGTATGCTTATTCATTGAACAATGAGGAACTTCAGCCCTACGGGAAATTGGATCCAAAAATATTTCTTGAGCGCGGTAAAAATTAGAGCAATAAATTGTACGTTAAAATTTCTTAAAAATGTAAGCAAAAAAATATTTTAGTAAAAACGCACTACTTTGAATGACGTCACTAGTTCATATGAACTATCCAATGATATGAGAGCTTTGAAGGATATTCATTTAACACTTTATATACATATACAATATACATATATACATACTATAAGGGCGGGCATATTACCTTAAGGCAATTTCTTCTTACCGACCCAAACAGTTCAATTGAGAAAATTACAAATACATATACATATTGAATCTTACAATTTCATACAAAAATTAAAAACGAAGATTAACAAAATAAAAATATATTGAAAAAAAATATATTAAAAAACTAACACTATACTATGAAGAGAGGAGAGGGGATGGGAAGGAAAGAAGAAGGATAAAGGAACAATTTAAATATTTAGATGGTGACATTTCAATCTTAATATCCGGTTTGATCACCGTAAACGAACCAATCGGAGGAACTGTCATAGAACAACCTCTGACGTCACACGCGGAGTTATTTCAGAAATACAAAACTTTAAAAAATCATAGCGCAATACGACGTATAAAAATAATTTGGCTTCGTTTAATATTCTATTAACAAATAAAAAAAGAAAAAAAAGTCACTGAACTTCCTCATTCTAATAATGCTGATGAAGAAACTAATTAATAATAACAAAGATGACGTAAAACCACCATGTAAGTTTTTCAAAAAAGTTGATGCCCCCGGTAATTCTTATAACCCACAGAATCCAACAAAACACAACCGTCTGTTAGGGATTTTGAAATATAAACTAGCATGGAAAGTGTTTTCAAAAACACTATTTATGATGACATAAGACAGCAGCTCGCTCAAGAGCGTATGTTTTTACAGGATTTACAGCAACAGTTAAAACCAGCTAAATTAAATCAACGTGTTGTCAGCGAAGCGGAAGAACTTCTGAAAACTTTAAAGGAGAAAAGGCACGCAAAGGAAAGAGGAAATGAAAATAGCCCAAAAGGCAAATATGTTGATTCTGAAAGTGTGGCTGCCCTTCGTCAAGAACTTCGGGGAGAAAATTTTGAGCGAGAAATGTAGAAAAAATGATCATTAGATATTACTGAAAATGTCTGAGATGCAAAACGAACTGCATGCAATGAAAATTAAATACACGAGAATATTGCGTACGATGAGTTTATCTACACACCATAGAAAGAAACACATCGATTTTACAAATTCATGAATAAACATAATTCGGTAAACATTAGTTTATGAAAGCTATTAGATATTTCGAGTTTTAATGCATTTTCTTGATTATGTTTTTAAAAATTAATTACCTAGAAAAATACTTACATTGTGGTCCCAGGATATTTTGTATGGAGGAGGATGAGCAATAACGTTGCATTCTAGGATGACGGCATCTCCCTCTTTTATGTTGTCAATATTCACATTACGACCAAGGCGCAGGCTGACATCCGGAGGCACTGTTGGCATAAATTACATTGTTTTACTGTTCATATTTAAAGCATTAATATTGTAGTCAAACATCTCAATAAATATAACTTAATATTTGTATAAAACTACTTGGCGACGTTTCTATGTCTACCAGTTTCGAGATACGTCTCGACGACCCGTCTCTTCGTCAGGACCCTAATTACCCTGACATGCGCATCTAGAGGACCCCACCGCTAGCCAGAAATCTCGCCTTCTCCTACGTCAAACCCGTGTTCCTAAATTTTGCCGAATAAATTCGAAAGAACGTCATCAACCGCCTTCCAGGGCTACGAGAGCACGTATATGTAAAGCAGAGGTGACTGGGATAAAGACTCTTCTGGGTTGCTATTCTGAACGCTCTCGTGGCTGTTAAAAACGCTTTTATAGCGCGTATTTACGTACTAAATTAGTTTATAATAGCAGCCCTGAGGCATTCGCAGCACGTGTCCAAGCCAGGTCAACAGCCACACCCTCAAAACGCTCGTTATAAGAGGCTGCTGCATCCGTTTTTGGACTTAAATGTTAGTAATGAAATCTAATAATTTGATACTTAATATTTTCCTCATTTGAATAAGATTTCCGTTTACGTCAAAGAGTAAAACCTCAGATGTTTCTTGAAAATATATAATGATAGTGCATCTTTCACATTTCGCGGTAAATCGTTTCAGAGTCTCGCCGCCTAAACAGCGGAAAAAATTGTAAAAAATGAAGTGTGGTGACTTATAAAAAAATATGGTTTTATCATGACTAACTTACATAAGATGTCCAGTGTCATGATGGAGTAGATAGGGTCAGCAGGAGGAAGTAACATATGCGTAGCTCGGCATGTCAGCTGTTGACCTCGCTTTTCCTTGTCAACTGTCAACTCCAGTTGGGATATGCTCACGTCATCAGTTGGAGACTCCTAAGGAAAATATTTATTAATTATTTATAATGTTAGGTACATAAACAGTAAAAAAAACAGACGTGGAAATAGTGAGCAAACTAATGTTATAGTACCTACGTGATTTAAAAAAGGGCAGGTATGAAGGTAAAAAAAACGCAGATAAGATATTATTACAAATTGAATATTACAGCCAGAATTATCTTTAAAAAAAGTTTAAAGTAAAATATTTTCATAATGTATTTTTTTTTAAGTATTACCGCAGGTGTAATTTTTCGTAGAAATAAAGGAAAATGTCACAAAAATGTACGTGATTTAAAATGCTTTTATTTCTTTTCGAAAACAAAAAATTAAGATTTTTCTTCGGTCATTTTCATGTTCAATTTATTATCTTTAAATTATCACTACAAATTTTAGTTCAATACTTGGTCTTTATATGAGAACCCAGATACCTAAGTTTAGTCTAAATTTGAAATGGTGTAATCTGCCGGCATAAAAGTAGTTATAATTTAGTTACATAAAGCTTTTAAATATACTTTTTAATAGAAATACCATTAAAAATTATTGTTTTCTTCTAATTTAAGTTTTTTATTTTTTATTATTGTGCGATTTAAAAAAAACATTAGTTTTAAAATGGCTAAATCGTATGATTTCCTCATTTTGCGTGCGTTTTACTAGACTACAGCCTTGTTACTGCACGCCCATAATTTTGTAAACAAAGCACAAATTTATTATGAAAAAAATATAATTAAAATTATAATAATGGATTCGTAGTGTCTTTTTATTGTTTTTTTCAGCGAAATTCCATTCTTAATTTTTTTCGGACCATTTGTATTTTTTACACTTAGGGGGACCGGACGTGACGTGAAAAATGCTTACAGTAGTTCAAGACAATATATATAAAAAAAAAAATTTCTTTTATTTATTTATTTAGGAAGAAAAACAGCTATTATATAAGAATATATATTATGAAAAATAGTACATACATCCAGTTAAAGCTTTTTACAAATATAACGAAAGAACATGTTACTCAGTAAAGAGAAAAAATAATATAATATATAAGACAAGAGAAAAAAAGCACGTAAGAAGGTTAAGGGATGAAGAAATAAAGTGAAGGAGTGGAGAAGAGTAATTTTCATACTCAAGTTTACCAATTCAAAATTTTAATATGATAATAACATGAACATAATTAAAGAAACGTAAACTTATTACACATTGTTTCATTTTGCAGTGTTTCAAAAAGTTTTTTTCAAGTCACAAAATTTTGCATTAAAAATATCCAAATGGGGACAAAGTAAGTTAAATTTGAAGCAGCCCCGATAAATAAACGAGCTTTCAACATATGTTTTTTGGGCAATGGAATATTTAAAAAAATAACTTGTCATGTTGAATTTCCGGAACGAGAATAAAGAGATGTGGACTATCAATAAAATTGTTTACAATTTTGAAGAGGAAAGATATATCAGAAATGCTTATACGTTTAGTAAGATAATAACTATGAAAGGAAGAAAAGTCTTCGTACAATAAAATTTAATCTTCATTATATTATGTTTATTTATTTTTCTTTTTGTAAGTAAAAAATCGCAAAAATCATGAAATCACTGAAAACAGTCAAACCAATGTTTTTCCGAGTTTGAAATAACAATTTATTTTCCAGGTAAAAATCGGTGTGAAAACTACGCACTGAGAGTAGTACTGAAACTAAGTGAGTTCAAAAGTTCGAATGTGCGCTTAGTAGTTTGGAACTGTTTTGACGAAATTTATTTTTCCGCGACTGGACTTCGTACTCCCCGCTAAACCAGCTTATGTCTGGTCACTGGTCATATTCCCCTTTCTAAAATGTGCGCCATCTCTGTTATAATATTTTAATTAGTACTTTAGATAGGTACATTGTTCGTTTTGATTTAATTTAAATTCAATTTATTTTCTTATTTTTTAGGAACATTCACACTCGTATGTATTTTTTAAATAAAAATATATGAACTATTAATACATGTATAATAATAAAAATAAAAATGGTTAATTAACAAAAATTACAATTTCTTTATCTATTACATACATACTTAGGTAATAGATTTCTCTAGATTATGTCTAGTCTGCCTTACTAGGTATAACCTGTTTTAAGGCAGACATTTCCATGCAAAAATAAACAATCACATGACTACCTACTAGTCAATTTATTATAAAGTTATACAATATATATATATATACCATTTATTATTTCAGAATGTTTTTTTAGTAAGTTTTCCGATTTTTCTCTACCTAAATCCAGTAACCATTTTATTACAAATTTGTTAAATGACCCGTCATGGTTTTGTAATGTTTTTGTGTGGTTGTTCGATTTATATACATGTCTGTATTATGTATTTAAATTATTAATGGTATATTTTATAATTTATATTGATGTTTCAATTAAAATTATTTTCATTATGCTTTTTAATTTATATTTACTTTGAATTTTTTGACATTTCTGTTATTATTTAATTTTTTTAAGCATCATTTAATGAAAAAAACACATTTAAAATAGAAGGTCCTGCCTAAATACAGTAATTCCCTAAACAAGTCGAGACCTAAAACAATGAACCTCTGTATATTTCTAAACCGGAAAATCAATAAATATAAAAAACACGTATAAATAAAAACGATAAACAAACCGTAAAATTTTGTAATGTTTTTTGTAAGTCGTCTGTTGTTTTCTTTTTATAAATAAAATAAAATAATACGCAGAAGTGTTTGTTAAATAAACGTGGAACAAATAATAATTATATGCATGCAATAAAAAAACAAGTAGGGAGAAGTGGCGCTTTGCCGTCATGAATATGATTAAGCTTTCAATCCAAAGGAGTCGACATAAAATAAGGGCTGTAAGAAAGTTAATAGATACGAACTCGATATGAATTAATCGATATAAATATAACGTAGTTAACGAGATCCATAAACTTTTGCGCTGCAATTTTATATAAGCCTTGGGGCATTAAATGTAAGGCTACTGAATATTCATAGATTTAACTAGAACAGAGGGTGAAGATAGCAGGCAGGGGTGTACTGATATTTCTAACACTTGATATTTTCTAATACACTTAATAAACTTGTCAAATTTATAATTAAATTAGTTGAGTAGTTTTCTGCGCTATGCGCGCAGGTACCCTGGAAGGAATCAGTTATAAAGCACAGATTAAAAAAAAACATATTAAACTCCTTATTGACTAAAATTTACCTGGATCTAATCTGTTGCTTAAATTGACCATAGTTTCCATGATAAAACTACCTAAAAAACGTCAATTACAATAACGTTATTAATAGGTTGGAAATGATATGTAATCTATTTAGGAACTTGCTGATATTTTTAAAAGGCCGTTTGTACATGGACAGTGAAAGCACATTCCTCCACATACCCGAAACCGTTTTAAAGACAGTGGGTCATCCGATAGGTTTCACTCATACAAAAGCAATGTTTTTTGACAATAAACGAGTTAATCTTTTAAAATGTTCAATTTCATGTATCGCGATTTTAATTGCAACTACTTTTACTGTGTGTTTGGAAAATTATATGGAGGGCCTTTGTTTGATATTGTCATTCATCCTCACGACCATATTGTAAACACGAACGGTAGCAAAAACTTTATACGTGTATAATACAATATTGGTTTTTTTTTTTTTTTTTTTTTTTTTTTTTTTTTTTTAAAAGAAATATTTGCGTTCTTATGATTTACCCAAATATTTAATTTTGAGGGCCATTTTCAACGAGTTGTAAATAACTCACTATTAGAAAATGGGAATCAAGTTGGGGTAAAGTGGTATTCGAACCACAGACCTTTGGTCCGTGAGTCCGAGACACTAGCCACAGGACCACAACCCGATTCAATTGTTATGTCCCAGGAGTCATCCTCGTGTAAAAAGTAAATTGCAGAACACAGAATTGTTCCGAGACATTGCCACCGAGATAAACGGGCAGGCTATCTCCGCGGAACAATGATTACCCCCATCACCGCACGCGGCTGCCTGCGGCCACATTGTCATCGTGCGAACACGCCCAGACAGGGCCTTTTGACAATGGCGATTTGCTCGATGTGAACGTGTCGCCCCCGCACGCTGAGCTGGGACAAGACAATTTTGCCATACCTATTGTATTGACTACGTGTAAACTGCCCTTAACACAAGTGATTCAATTTGGTCTCGTAATTTTCTTTTAATCTTAAATTTACCGTAATTACATTAAAAAAGTTTATCTCCATTTTTCTACTTATAATTATTTTCTAAATTCTCCAACTGTCAGACTACACCGGCTCGGAAATGAGTAGGGAGAAATTGACTTGTTTCGTTTTTCATTGAAAGTTTTTAGAGTAAAAATTCTTACGGCTATAAAATCAAAATAATTTATATTATTCGATTGCTTTAAAAAATCAATGTGACTTTTTCTGTTTTACTTATGTACCTACATTTATATAATACCTACTGTAAACTTTTTATTTTCCTCCAAACCGTTTTAATTTTTCACACACATTAAATTGTGTACTTACCTACTTTAAATTAATTTAATTTAATTTTATTTGGGATTTTTACAGCTATTACATAAACAAAATAATTAGAAAAATCCTAACAATACAAAAGCCAATTAAAAAAATCCACTGTAAATATAATGACACATAATATATAAGAAAAGAAGTTTAGTAATTGTATTTGTGTGACGTTTGTATTCATGTGTATGTGAATGTGTGTATGCGTGAATGAATGAGGGAGAGGATACATGTGCGTGTGGGAATGAATGAGGGAGAGGGTGCGCGTGTGTGGGTGCGTAAGTATGAAAAAAATAATTGTTGAAAACTTGTAAATTGTTTTAAAAATGGTACAATAAAGAGCTTAGTAAAAAGTTAGAAACCTTTTTGTTAAAATTCAAATGACGAAATGATATGAATTGTTTTTTTTTTTTTAAAGTATGTTAAATTTCAAAACCGTATTCTGAAAAAAAAGCATTTTATTTTAAAATTTAACTGATACACATCGAATGAATAATGTGCGACGAGTCCTATACAATACAGTAGGTAACCACAACATGCAGTAAATACGAAATAATGACAACAATAAAATAAGGTTTGGCGGCCTCCGTGGTGTAGTGGTCAAGACGCTTGACTCACGCACGGAAGGTTCCGGGTTCGATTCCCGGTGAGAACACAAAAATTAAAATGTGATTTTTCTCAAGCCTGGTTGTTCTGTAGTGTAATTCACCACTGTAATTGGGCCTCCTGGCCTGTTGTGGTGCAAAAAAATGAAATGAAATGAAATACGCGAACGTTGATTCAAAACGAACACACAAATGCATAGTATATGCACCTACATAATATATAAATAAGAATAATGTATAAGTTTAATAGAAATGATTCGGATTATAAAAATCAGGTGTCACAAACAGTTGGCCCGCAGTACGGGGATACATAATTATATTAAAAGATCTTCTCACTATAAAACTTATATTTGTTCAGGGATAGACAGCAACGGAGAGGAGGATGCGGACAAAGACAATTTATTACCTATGGCAGTTTTGATAAATTTAATATTTTTGGTAAATATATCTATTTCGTTAAATTTCCTGTTATACGTATCCATAATACGGTTAATCGTAGCGTTTTTTGACGAATTTGTTCTGCATTTAGGTATGTGGAAAAGTTGTGTATAACACGTTTGTCTCTGTGGTACCTTAAGATGAATGCGGGTAACCAATTCGGGGGAATCTATTTTATCAGATATTATGTTGGTGAGTAACACTATATCAGCCGTGGTTCGTCTATCAGCGTCTATCATTTTATCCTTATATCTATTTTTATAATCACATTATTTACATAATGTCATGCCACTCTTTTTTTATTTTTTATTGTTCTTTATTAGATAAGTACCTACATGTTTCTTGTTGTACAGTAAAACTTTATAATTTTAATTTTATACCTGTCAGATGAAAATTCTCTGGGTGTATATAATTAAATTATAAATTAATAATATACGAGTATACATAAATATATCGATTAAGTACTACCTACTACTAAGCACCAACTATGTGCTTATCTTTTGAAAAAATATATTAATTCATACAAATACATAAAATATATATTCCAAAAAAATAATTACGTATCCCTAACTCTTCGAGGCCAAGAGCCCTGTGTTGAGTTGAGATATAACATTATGGAAAGTAGAAGCACATTATTAAACAATAGCAAAAGTTAAAATTAAAAATGATTATATAAACACATATTTCAATAAACATCGGGACAACACGTTTAATTTTTTTATTTATTTATTCATATTTTTCGCTTACAAACTATAATTAATAATAAAAATAATGTGACCTCACTGGGGTTTCCCGTGCCGAGAACACATAACAATTTAGTTTTTTTTAATATTACATTTGAGAATAAACAAAGAAGACTAACTTAAAAAACAAACATAATTAACAAATATTCAGACAGTTTAAAAAACAAGGTATTTACGTACATCTGTATTATTTATAATACAAAACACACAATGAAAATAACAAAAACCTAACATAAGCTATACAATTGTGGAGCAGTCAATTCAGTATTGGTATGGGCGAATGAGACAATCCCTTTTACTTCTACCTAGCTCCACTATCCATTTTTTTAAAGCCTTTTTAAACATTTTCTCATTACTAATTGCTTTAATAGATAGTGGAAGTAGGTTTTAGATTTTTATTGAATAATACTCAATATAAATATATGCAATACCTCGCAGCAGTCTTCTGCAATAGTCTCTTCCTTTAGAAAAAATCCAAACATGTACACCTCTCCCGAAAATGGTTTTCGTTTTGGATAACTTAATATGTTCATCCAGGACATTGAACACTCTTAAGGCCACAAAAGAAGCATAAGTCGTAAGTTTTTTTGTGTATGAAATAATTCAGATTATCAGAAAACCTCTTACGAGCATTCTGCTGGGATCTCCACTTGTAACCGCATGGCCAGAAATGTGTTAATGACTCTGTTAAAAAAAAACTAATGTCCAGTACCTTCATAAATCGAACACGCGTATCGCGAGAGGGCAGGCCTTGTTTACAGTCTCGAGGTCGAAGAAAACAGGGAACGTTTGATTTTAGGTAAACTAATTTTACGTTATGGTTTTGAGTGTCAATCCTGGAATTAATGAAAGGAGTAAAGACTTACGGTTTCCTCCCTTTGACATTGGTCCAGAAAGACACCGTTATCGTTTGCACTGGTCACTTTGCACGTTTTCTTGTAAGTTGGTGATTCGAAATCACCGTCACGCTCGCGGAACGGTTTTCGCTGTTGTTCGCGGTACGGTTTTTTTGTTGTGTTGTCACGCGTTGCTTTTTTGACTCGCCGTTAGAGAGGAGTAGGTACATTGGGATTCAAAACAAGGACCACCGGAATCAAAGGAAGGAATGGCTTGACACTTGAATAAAAGAAAATGAATCCGAAACAGTCTCAGATGGGAAAGTGGGGGGACATCAAAGCATCACTAAGTATTAATTTTATAATTATATTTTATTCATGTTATGATTATAAATTGAAGTGAAAACATTTAAATTTATTTCAACAGAGAGGGAAAACATTTTTGAGAAGGGAATATGGACGTTTAGGCATTTACAGGGCTTGTGACCTGTCATTGGCTGGTTTAAGTAGCCACTTTACACACTGTGTAACATTCATCATTCTGCCCATGTATGAAGTCCACATTTCTTTAACTCATCCATCTGTTGACTTTTGTGAAGCAAAATAATATTTGATTGCATAAAAATCCACTTTTTGAAATATAAACCTTGTAAATTATAAACAAGGCAAATAATAAAGTAACCCCCCATAAAAGAAAAAAATTAAAAAGTTGCAAAACTTGTTAAAATCTTAAAATCTTTAAAACTTCTATTTTTTTAAAAAAGAATTTAAAAAAATATACGTTAATGTCATTCAAACACTTAATTTCATTGTCAAATGAAAACATAATGTAAATGGGGGCTAGATTACTTATGTCCATGCGCTCTGTGGCTGCAAGACGTGTTATAATCTAGCTCTTATCTGTTATTATTTAAATATATCATAATTGGAAATAAGGAACTAGATCCCAATCGTCCATGCGCTCTGTAGCTGCAAGACGTGCAAAGATATTTGTTTATTTTACAGCGCCCTTGAGGTGATTTTCACAAAAAATGGCGCTATATAAGTTGTCCAACTATAATAATAATAATAATGAACAGACTGTAGAACATATTCTTTTATACTGTCCAATGTTTGATAGGCCGAGATGGGAGCTGGAATGCAAAGTAAACACTCGGATTGCTGCGACTAATAACCTAGCTGAGCTGCTGAGCTCCTAAACTGTAATGATACACGAAGAGAAAACTTTTTGTACGCAATGTTATTTGTACATTGGCGGGCTTGTTGCCAAATGGCAATTTCTTCAAACCAACCAATAAAATAAAAGTTTTGTTTTTATAATTCAAGTTACAGAACATATTCAATAGAAAAAAAAGATTAAAAAGCTAAAGATATATAAAAATAGAAATAAACGTATTTGTTTATAAATTAACCTTAATCAAAACTATTAAAAAAAATTAAGAAAAAGGAAAGGAGGAGAGATCAAGGAAGATAAAGGAGATGTTTCTTCAGACGCGATTTAAACAGAAATAATGTAGTAACATCTTTGATGGTGGATGGGAGATGATTCCACAGTCGAGCCGCATGGACACTATATGAGTTAGAGAAGAAAGAGGAATTGTGGATGGGTATTAAGAGAGTGCCTTGAGAATTAGAACGAAAAGGTAAACCATGAACTGATAAGCGTTGAAATTTTTCACGCAGGTATATAGGAGCGTTAGGACTATGAAGTACATTGAACATAAGTGAGAAGGAGTGATAGTCTCTCCGCTGTCTAATTTTGAGCCTTTTCAGTTGCCTACGATAATCAGAAATGTGGTCATATTTCCTAAGACCAAAAATGTACCTTATGCATGTATTCTGAAGTCGTTCAAGTTTGTCTAGTTGCTCACAGCTTAAATCAGTCATGGAAACATCAGCGTAATCTAGAATGGGTAATAGTAATACAAGAGTGCATTTAGTATTAATGGGTAAGAATTTTTGCAACCTTCTAAGTAAGTGTAGACTGAAAAATATTTTGCGGCTTAATTCATTAGTATGACCTCGTCAGCAGAGATGTTCATCCATTTGCACTCCTAGATTTTTTACGGATTTCCTGTATTGAATATTGGTACCATTGACATTAAGAGGATTAAGTGAAGATACGTCTAGCTTACTAAGCAATCTTTGACTACCCGCAAACATAATTTGTGTTTTAGATGTGTTTATTATTTATTTATTGTTATCTACGGTGAAAAATGTTAAAATCAACTGAATATAACCTAAATATATAAATATATACTCGATAAAACCTTGCATATAACAAAAGCAAGGTACAAATAATTTGCAACTAAAAAAAATTCAAAATAAAATAATGAATCTTATACGGGTCTTAGAATCGAACCGGGGAACAAGCGACAAGCGACAAAGTCCCTTCGTGCAAGGAGCACCTATAATTCCGTTTATGGTGTAATGAAACTTTAGGCTTGAAAATGTTTCCGGAAAAACACAAATTAAGCCCTAGGGCGAGCTTAATCACCGCTGCAGCGAGCGGCCCCCTGTACGAATGTACACCGTACACCGACGCCGCACACCGTACACTGCGCCGCAACATTTTTAGTGCCTCGCATGCAATCTGCAAAACACTTTTAGCTTTTAGTACTTACAACTTTCTATCGCACAGATTTTCTGAATATTTTGTCGGCGCCAGCGCTAGTGTAATTAGCATCGCAGCTAAACCGGGAACAATAAAAATACCGAGTTTTTATGTCGGAAAAATATACACCGACGCCGATAAATTGCAATACTAGCTTCAGATACGCGGCAGTCGTAAAATAATAAAAGTACACGCTTTATTTCTCCACAATTTGTTTATTCTGGAGCGGAAAGATATTAGATAATGTTGAAATTAAACACACATTTATATTGATACCTTCCCTTACCGGTACCGGTATGGAGGTAATAAAAACCTAAGTAAGATATTGTTAGAAATTGAATATCACAACCAGAATGAGGAAGTTCAGTGGTTTTTTTAATTTTTTAAATTTCTTTGATTTGACTATTAAACTAAGTAAAAAAAATTTTCAATTTTTATATATCGTATTATCAGCGCTACGATTTTTTAAAGTTTTGTATTTCTGAAATAACTCCGCGTGTAACGTCAAAGGTTCATTTCCGCTTATTCTCATTCAGTTCTTCCCATTGGTACGCGACAAGAAGACCGGAAATCTTCCACATCTCTCAGATCATAAGTTGATTCACATGAGCCAGTGACATCATTCAAAGTAGTGCGTTTTTATTAAATTATTTTTTCCGTACATTTTCAAGAAACTTTGCCGTACAATTTGATGCTCTAATTTTTACCGCACGCAAGAAAACATTTTTTGTATCCAATTTACCGTAGAACTGAAGTTCCTCATTTTCTCATTTAAAAAATAAAGAATACAATTCTATAAAAAAAGGGTTTAATTGAAATATTTCAATAATATATTTTTTTAAAGTATTACCGAATGTATAATTTTACGTAGAAATAAAAAAAAATGTCACAAAAATTTATGTGATTTAAAAGGCTCGTATTTTTTTTCAAAAACAGACAAGTAAGATTTTGCTTCGGCTACTTTCATGTTCAATTTATTACCTTAAAATCCTTACAAAAAATTTTAGTTCACCCCAAAGTTAAGTCAAATTTTTAAATGGCGTAATCTGCCTCTCGGAAAAAAAAAATATTTACATAAAATATTTAAGTACATTTTTTAATAGAAATACTTAAAATTATTGTTTTTATTTAATTAATGTATTTTTATTTTTTATTATTGCGCGATTAAAAAAAAACGTTCGTTTTAAATTGGCAAAATTGTATGATTACCTCATTTTTCGTGCGTTTTACTCGACTACAGCCTTAAAATATGAAAGTACTTCTTTGAATAAAAAATAGTTTTTAACTACAACATTATAATAATTATTCCTAATATTTCCTTCCTTTTCTTGACTCTTATAGGTTATATTAGCCAGATTATAAACAAGCAAAAATCAAACTTAGACACCTTGCTTCATTAAAAACCTTTGAGATATGATATAAGGAAAAAAATAATTTATTAAAAAGACATAAATTAATTACGTTGTATTCATAAAACCTCCAAAGCAGAAAAATAAATCCTAGGTCTCTAAACTTTCAAATTGCGTTTTTTTTTTAAATAATGAACAAATTAAAGTTTTTAGTTCCTCTCTCCACACTTAGATTAGTATATTTGTCTCTGGGAGAATCCATAATAAGATACGGGATTACCGCTTAGGGACATTATTGTGCAACAAACATTAAATATATACAAAATGCACTTGTCGAATTGATTGCACCCAATTATGTATACAATCAGAGACATAATACTCCATTTATGTATAATGAATGAAATGTTTTACTAGTTAAGGATATTTTATGGAGCAAAATTATAATCCAACAGATGTTCAGCTCGATATATAAAAATAAATTAGAACACTAATCTAACAAGATTTACATCTGTTGATGGCCAAGTTGTACCAAATTTTAAAAATAAATATGGAAAACGTACGTTGAATGATATTGTTCAAAAAATATTTAATATGTTGCCACTTGATATGAAAACATGTCATAGTAAAAATAAAATTATATTTTTATTACGTAGTTTTTAGACAGAAAGTTACTATATTGATTTATTATTTATTTAAAACATTTTTTTTTATCTCTCATTTGAATACATTTTTGTTATTTTCTTAGGTTAACCTTTTCTTTTATTTCTTTCTTATTTTATTTACATTTTTTAGATCTTAATTTTAATAGGTACTTTTAGTTTTCTTATTATTTTTATTTTTTCTGTAGATATGAATTGAAATTTTCGATTTACTGTGTTTTATTTTTTATCTTGTTTTGATTACATCTATGAGGACACAGTATTTAAAAATGTTTTTAATTTTTTTCTTATATTTAAAATATATTTTAGTAAATTGCTATTCTTTAATTTTAATTGTATTATTTTAGGCTATTTAAACTATTTTCATCTGTTCATTATTTTAATTTATTTTATACGTATACAGTATTATGTTTGTACTCTTTTTATTTGATTATTAATTAAAAGTAATGTCTGAGCACCCGATGACAAACTATTATCGAGTAGTTTATCGGGACCAAATATATTTTAATACTTTGTTTTCTTTATAATGTATTAATATTGTATTAATGTGTATATTTTATTGAATATGTAATTTAATACATGCATAATATGTAACAGTATGGAAAAATAAACAAAAAAAAAAAAAAAAAAAATAAAATAAAGACTATGAAAAAATAAATGTTTTTGTGTTAGTGACTTTTGCCTGAACGGCGACGGTATGATCAAATAAATATGAAATATTAACATTTACACTGTAATTGTTGCCTTTTATTCAATGATCCAAAAGATATGTAAGCTTCAACATATACTCAATACAAATACCAATATGACAGCTAATTTAAAAAAATGCAAACGTTGTGACACGGAAAATTTGGTTCAGTTTTGGGGAAGGGGAAACGGGAATAAGAGAGCTGTTGGTTTTTTTCGCACAGTATTTGGGGAGGCATCTGCGAAAAAGCGACAAAAAAACAATAAACACATATCTATTAATCAAACTGCTCCTTTGTTGCAAACTATTTTAATGAGATTCCGCCGTCCAATTATTATTATTATGAATAACTTATGCAGCGTCATTTTCGTAAATAGCGCGTATTAATGGACAAACCCTGTCATTTGAGGTATCTTTGTATTATATATTCCTTTTTTTATAATTCATTCAGATTTATTGAACTACTCTTGAATCTGGGTTCCCCTACTTTAATTCAAGTGGTCTATCGACTTAGCTGTGAGCCTGGGATTTAATCGTGTATTTCAAGTATCACTGTCGTGATAACGACTTTTTTACCCTTTTATTATTCCTAGAATAGGCAGTTATTTTTTTCATTTGTAAAACTATACGAACGAATTCAACCCCATACCGTTTGCTGACCTAAGATAAAAAATATTTTTTATATCCTTCGATTGCTAAATTCATGTAAAGAAACGCATCATTTGTAGATTTGGCGTTTTACTCCAAGGGGTTAGTTACCACAGCGATTAAAAAAAAATTATCATGGATGTAGTGGTAAAAAATTATTCACATTGAATAAATTCACTCAACGATTTCAGAAAAAAAAAACTTTTGCCAAAATACTTGTTAGATAAAAACACATTAACTGATAGAATTCAATGTTTTCAATGCGGTAGCAAGGCTTTTAAGGGGAGTAAAAAAATATAATATTCTCACATCCCATAACATTTTCGAGATTTGCATTGTTTAAAGAGCCCAGAGATAATAAAATATAAGCTTCGCTGGGAAGAATTAAAATCTCTCTGTAAAATGGTTCCCTGTTGGATTAGGAAAAATACATGTCAAAGAAAATCTACTCTTAGGTTAGCATTTGATTCAGGCAGAGGAAAACTTGTCGAAACCTGGCGCTGCCAAAACACTAGGTTCGGAGATCGGGCTTTTGCCGTTGCCGGCCCCTCTGTCTGGAACCAATTGCCTTTACACTTGCGAATCATCGACAGTTCCAGTCAGTTCAGATCTCAACTAAAATCTCACCTTTTTCGTTTATCATACCCTCAATTTTGATATCTGAGATTTGTAATGTTATCTTGGTTAAAATGTATGTTTACGTATACAATTGTAAAGCGCTCTTGAGGTAGTTTTTCACAAAAATGGCGCTATTCAAATCAACAAAATATTATGATTATTTTTATTAAAAATATTATAATACACATTACGAAAACAGTGCACAAACACACCACGATCCATCCCACCCTCTTACACATTTACCTACACACCCTCTCACCCTAATACACTCACATAATACAGTTTTGTGTCTGAAATATAATGGAACCCTGGGCCTGTATTACATTAAGAAGTAAACACAGCTATCTTCAATTGTCTGTAAAATAAAATTTGATGTTGTGTACGAAAAAATATATATTACTATGAAGATTCAAAGCATTATAATCGGTAACCTGTAATTAAACACATAAAAAAAACTTACGAAAAATAATAGAAAATTAGATTTCATTTTATTGAACATTGGCGATAACTTTCTATTCTAAAAGGTGTCTAGGACTACATTAATCACGAAAAAGGAAATCGAGAGGAGATAAGTACGCTCCGTAGTGCAGTGGTTGTCGTGCTCGCCTATCATGTTTGAAGTTTTTGGTTCGATTTCTGATAGGGTGGATCTGATCAATTGGTTTTAAGGGTGGTTCTTAATTGTATAATTTTATTGTTCTTGAACTGCCACCTTAAATGTGATCACCTGAAGTGTAAGACTGAACATCATACTTGTATTTTTTTTTTACAAAATTTAAAAAAAGTAATAATGTCTGTTATATCTTGTCAATAATTTTTGACAGTTCGCTAATGACCCTGCTGGGAGAAACCTAATCACACTGAGCTCGTTTGGCGTTCGGTTTTGGGAGCGGTGCGGTTTCGAAGTGATTCGGTCGACCAATTTGCCAGCGGTTTTGTCGTCTGACTTTACCGACTAAATCCTCGGAAGTCGACTGACCCGAAAGGGTCGACAGAAAGGTTTCGACTATTCAGGGAAAAGCGTCCGGGAAGAAAAGCATTCCGGGAAATGGAAGCGGATTTTGTAGAAAAGATATTCATAGGAAAAACAACGCTTATGTGAAATATTTCATAGCTGAACTTGACATAGGGGAATGTATTCATGAAATATTGTAATAAAATTAAATAAAAATTTATTTCGATGCGCACCGGTGAGTTTATTTAAAAATAGTTTCGAGAGATGTTTTGATCTACTTTTTATTAGTTAGGGAACTTACAGTTGATGTCATAAATTGTAAAAGTATAAATGAAACAATTTATGTGAAGCAATTGAACTTTTTCATACTTTAAAATACTGTTATTCTTTCTTTTTTCACTGCTGCTTTTATATTTTTTAACTAATATAAATTACTTTTGGAATTGCCTTTAAAAAATATTTGTTGCTTTTCTCACCAAAAAATGTTATTAATTTTTAAAGATGTATTTAAAATGAACTTAAATTTATTGTCTTTAATAGTTGCTTCTCATCTCTTCTTTTTTTAATCCCTTAAAATATATATGTTAATATATTTTTCCACAATCTTTTCTTTTTTTTGCATTTAAGAAAAAAAAATTATCGTATTTATTTTCATTCTTACTTTTCAACTACTTTTAGTAAGTTTTTTTTTCATTTTAATATTATTTCCGTTTATGTAAATACTAATTAGAAGCTGCCAACATATTTTTTTTTAACTTTGATTTTAATTTTTAAACTACTTTCATATTTGTTTTTTTCCCTTACAATACTAATAAACTTGAAAAGTAAAAATAGATAATTTATAACCTTAGCATGTAATATAATACGGGCACGCATCGTGCAATCGTTATTGTCATAAGGTCCCGTACGTGCGAGTTCGCACAAATTAATGCGGCCGCGCGCGGCGATGCGATGGGGGCAATCATTGTTCGGCGGAGATAGCCGGCAGTCTATCTCAGTGACAATGTTTCGTAACAATATCCTATCCTACAAATCGCTGTTAACACGTGGATAATGGGCGAGTAATGGGACAGAACAATCTTGGATTGTCCAAGTGCAAATGGCATTTAAATTCAATTATCTCCATGAAATTTGTATATAGGGGACCAAATAGCAGTACAGTATTCAAGTTGGGGGTGTATGTACACTGTCTTATTTTTGCTTATTTTTTAAATAAATTTGTAAAAACCATTTTAAAAATAAAATAAAATAATTTCAAGTTATCTTCGAAAAAAATCCTGTTATGATTCATATTATCTTATTTTTTTCTCACCATTCCAAGACCATTTTTTTTTAATTATATATTTTACATATACAGTGACCTTATCTTGCAACCAGTCGAAGTAAAACTAAAAGTAAAAGTGGTTTATTGGTAAACATATTATACGAGTATATAAAACGTATATTGTCCTATTCGCCCAAACCAATATTGAATCACTTGCTCTACAAACGTACAGTTTATGTTATACTTTTGTTCTTTTTTTGTGCGTTTTATAATATAAATAATAAAGGTATACAGAATTTAAATATAAACATAAAGACGTAGTGTTTAAAAGTGTCTGAATATTTTGTAATTTCTCTCTGTAAACAGTATTCTTTGTATATTCTCACATGTAAAAAATATAATAAAAAATAGTTAAGTGTCCTTGGCACGGGTAACCCCACTGAGGTCACATAATATTTGTTATTTATTATTGTTTATAATGTGAAAAAAGGTGAAGAAATATAATGAATGGTATATAATATCACAATTATTCAACAGTAGCTTTTTTACAACCTACCTTTTTTGTGCAACTAGCCCCAAATGTTGTATTTACTATTTTTTATATTTTTATTTATATGTGAATATGTAATGTGTTACGATTACTAACAAGTTTTGAATAATGAAAAAAATAATTACTTTTTTGAAAGTAGGCGTAATATTCAAAGTGATATTTGGATTATTTTATTATTTTTTTGTATTTATTATCTGAATAATAAACTAGGAACAATATTTTGAGTTTGTCCAAATTTTTGTAGACAAGGACTGGATTCAACTCCCTGGGGAGCTGTTTATATTAACATATTACAACAGAGATGAAGAACATTTAAGAGAAGGTAATATAGAAGTCTATGCATCTACAGGGCTTATGACCTGTAAACGGCTGGTTTAAGTGGCCACTTTACACACTGTGTAACATTCACTATTCTGCCTATATTTGAACATCTATATTCCTTCAATTCTTTCATCTGTTGATGTTTGTGAAGTTAAAGAGCTGAAACCTTTATTTATGATTTATTTTTAAACATCAACAGATGGAAGAATTGAAGGAATATAGATGTTCAAATATAGGCAGAATGGTGAATGTTACGCAATGTGTAAAGTGGCCACTTAAACCAGTTATTGACAGGTCATAAGCCCTGTAGATGCCTAGACTTCTATATTACCTTCTCTTAAATGTTCTTCATACAACAGTAATATGTTAATAAATTAAGAGTTAAAATGCAAGTTAATGTTAATAAAAAAGTTAGCTACCAAGTAATAAAACAAAAAACCAGCGTTGAAGGTGTTAGTCTAGAATAAGCCTTCAAAAACGTAATTTTTCAGTGAAAGATTTCTGTTTTTTACCGCTAACGAGTAAAATTTCCATAAATTAAAATTCCTAATGTGTTTTCAGTCCTTGATTATGCACCACAAGGGTGGAATTCCGGAAGTAATAGAATTTCGGTATATTCAAATTTCGCCATTTTAAACCTTTACGTATATTGATTTTATTGCAGTGAATTATTCTAAAATTACAGTTTAAAAACATCGATATATGTGGTGCAGTATTCCTGTTATTATGATTATTTCATAATACGCTACAAACAAAATTTTGTGTTTGTCCAAATGTTTGAAGACATGAACTGGATTTTATCTCCCAGGGAGTTATCAAGAAATATGATGGAAATAAATAATAGCATTCTTATCGATAAAACAATAATATACCTATATATAAATTACCGTTCAATACTTATCACGTTGAAAGTAATATTTAAATGTATTTCTTGAAAAGAATTATGACTTTTTGAAATATTACGTATTATTAAAATAACAATATCTTAAAAACGCATTTTGAAAAACAACTTAAATCACTCATACTTAAATTTCACAGCCTTTATGACGTAAAAAATTCTTAACCCTTAAAGCGTTTCTGTCCGTTTTTTTATTGATTAATATAATTACATAATTGATACATGTTTTTTTTAACTTACACTGTTACATTTTTTTAGTAATTTGAAGTTATATAACTTCGGCTGTACATGAGAAAAAAATAAAATTATATGAAATAAAAAGAAAATTAGAAAATAAAAATGCAGTAATTGAACGCGCCACTTGCTCTTTAGCAGATGAATGCTCGGATTGCTGGTTCGCGGGATGCGTTATCCTTTATTTGCTTTGCACTGAACCCTAAATACAATGACTGCAATTACCTACCTTATTCTGGGATCTGGTACTTTTATTGTATAGCACTTCTTTCATGGCAGTCAGGATCAGATCCGATCTTGTAATCAGGAAAGAGGGGCACTTGACGAATACACAATATAGTGGATTTAATAATTATTGATCGCAAAATATATTCTTTGCGATCGCGATGAAAATATAAAAAGCACATGTACGCACGATCAGTTCAGTTGTTATTCTAGCCCGGGGCAAATATTGGTACCCACGGTAGGCAAATGCAACATCTTAACGAAGGCCCCGTAGGTAGTAAATAAATTTGAACGCCTCATCCTAGTGAATGTGCTATGTATTTGGGTGTGTACACATATAGTCAACGTGGCGTAACCAGTAATTCTAATTAAAATGGAAAGCTGTTTTTATCCGGGTTCAAAAAATTTCTGTAAATTTACTTTGAATTTATTTACTGATGTATTAGTTTTAATAGTTTTTAGTTCATTCCCTAATGATATCTCCCTAAATTATTGTATTTATTTATTCCTTTGAAAACAAAATTATTTTGACCATGACTTGTGTGGAATTAAGGAACTTTGATATTATTTTGGTATCTGATCTTGTTTATCTCAAATTTGTTATTTTTTTCTTTTTAGCAAATTTGTATAATATAATTTATTTTGTAAATAGTGTCTACTGTATTGACTTAAAATAGTTATATTTTGAGGGTTTCTTTAAAATTACTTTGATAAGTAATCTTTGTACTATTTTAAGAGGGTATAATATGCACTCAACGTATGCACCTAACAACCATGCATCCATCAACACCATATTGTAATAAAGGTTTTACAATTGAGTAATATGCAATTTTAAAATTATTGCTTAATCTAATAAATATGTATGTTCATTTTCTAATATGTTTAACTAGTTCACTAATATGTTCCTTCCATTTTAAGGTTTGGTCTATGTTTTAAGAGGCAATTGAAAAATCTATAGTTATTCGAACTAAAGTCTGTTCATTATTAAAAGAATTTCCAAATAAACAAACCAGCCGCGTTATATCTGACGGAGAATAGCCTTTTTCACACATATCATCTTAATCTAAACGGCACGGTAAAATTATAGTGGACTGACATTTATTTAATTCGTTGGTACCTATTTAAATTTGATAATATTTATATTTTTCGTATTTTTTTATAATACTCCATAATTAATGACTTTAATGAAAATATCAATAAAAACGCCTCGGTTAATATATTATTTTAAAAAAAGAAATAAAGGCGTTCTTATAATTTACCCAAATATTTCAATTTTGGTGACCATTATCAAGGAGTTGTAAATAACGCACTATTAAAAAATGGAAATTGAGTTGGGGATCTCTGAACCGTGAGTCCACAACACTAGCAACGGGATTAAAACCCGATTCAAACAATATAATAAAACTTAACAAAAGAGATTTTAATGATGGTTTTATCAAAATCATTATTTAAATTTAGCGAGTGAGTATCTGTGAGTTCAGGTAAAAATCTGCAAGAGGAAATGGTCGGTTTAATGGTCTACTGGTTATTGCGTTTACCAGGCATTAAATAAATAAATAATTATAAAACAATAAATATCGATCCACCATATTGTATTTTATCATGCCGTGTAGATTTTTACCGTGGTGTGAAATGGGCCAATGGGTGGTTTGCACGTGCACAGCGGTCCAGTCTCCGTGAATGTACGGTAGATGTAACGTTGTGGCTAAAGTGATAAATAAAAACGATAATACAACCAAATGTTTTTCCCACACACAAGACAAAGTGATGTCGCGTAGCCCGCAACTGTCAGTTTGAATATTGACAAGTTACAGTGACGGCTCGAGTAATTTGGTAATTTAAACAATAGGGAAATGTGAAATGGTTGCGATTTGCATTATTATTGAATAAAGGTAAGTTTATTTGACATGTTTGTAGTTTACTTCATCTATTTATAAGTTTCTTCTTGTAAAAAAAAAAGAAAAATACCGGAAGTCATTTTTATGCGATACTGAACATTTCTGTGAATATTTTTTTTTTTATTTGTCCTAAAAAAACGGACCTTGCCGATAATACATATGTGAAGCATATAATTATTTGTATACATACTAATAAGATATTATTGCTTTAAAAAATATTAATATATCCAGAAATGTCGTTTAAAAGGACTATGAAAAAATTCCATAGTAAAATATATAAAAAAAACTCTTTTGGCATGTACTGTAAGTTCAATTGATCAGAAAAAATGAGGGTTAAAAACCAAACCGGTCTGACGATGTAAAGCGAGTGATGAAACCGGCTTTTGAGTCAATGTCCCTGAGTGAAATAATGTTGGTCTTGCACAATATATAATATATTGGGTTAAACAGAAAATAATAAGCTACTCCTTCGGTCGACATTCTTGATTTCAGCGCGTGTGTGTTATCGATCTAAGGACGTTGTACCCACAGGTCTTTCAAAGTAAGTGGATTAAATTGTCAACCTGTCATTCAGTATTTTTATATATTTTTTAATTACAACGAACTTCCACCAAGAAATTTCACAAACTAATTATAACATTAATGAATAAATAAATAAATAAATGCATGAATAAACAAGTAAACAGATAAATGAATAAGTACCTCTTGTTTGTAGTAACCGGCCGGAAGTGGCACTCCCTGTAGAAGCCAGTGGAGGTGTGCGGGGGGGCGCGCTCCCCTCGCTCTGCACACGACCACTTCCTTCCGGCCAGCGCGGAGTGGTTCGCGGGTCTCTATTTCGACGGATATTGGCGCCACTGGAAAACGTAAAACTTCTGGTCAAACACGTATTTTGTATTAGGACATTTGATAGAAATATATGATTCCGAATCAAGAATCTAGATTCGTGCATGGTATGTTGCTAGTTAACGTCCCTTTCCCCCTTATGAATACCGAATGCGGCTTCTCGCTACTACCCTTGGCCCTGTTATAAGTCCTCTTGGATATACACACAGATCAGGTGGCTTCCAAAAAAAAATTCTAAGCTTGTAAAAAGTTTTGTAATCATTTGGGGAATTGATCGTGTCTAATCAATTTAATCCCTGTCCCTTTTCCTTGTTCCAATAAAGTATATATTTTGGCTCTTAACGCTAAACCCCGAGAAATGGACCGTCCTGCACATTGGCCCAAGAAATCCGAAAATAATACATACTGTGGATGGAAATCAAGTGCAAGTAATAACGTCACAAAACGATCTCGGAGTTGTGATTACTTGTAATCTTAAATGGGAATCACATATTATCGAAATTGTCAAACTTACTAATTCCCTCTTAGACTTGTGTAGATGTGTAAGACTTGTTTCTCAAAATTTATAAAAAATATGTTCGTCCACTCCTGGAGTATGCCTACCAAATCTGGAGTCCCTATTTTAAAAAAGACACAGAGTTGTTGGAGAAAGTCCAGAGAAGAGCAACTAAAATTGTAGTTTCTCTAAGAAATAAATCATATGAGGACCGCTTAAGGGAGCTCGGGTTAAGTTCACTGGAAGAGCGGAGGCAGCGTGGTGATTTGATTGAAACGTTCAAAATCTTAACTGAGCAATATAAAGTACCCAAGTTGAAATCAATGTTCACTATGAATGAAAACCGCCATCTCAGAGGTCATTCATTGAAACTAAACACTACCTCCTTCTCATCCAATCCCAGGAAGAACTTCCTGACAAACCGAGTTGTGGAGAAATGGAATGGCCTTCCCGAGAATGTGATTGGTGCTAGTTCAGTTAATGTAACAATTCTTTCATCTGTTGATGTTTGTGAAGTTAAAGAGCTTAAACTTTTATTTTCAGATTCATTTCATCATCAGATTATTTTCAGATCAAGATTTTCAGGCGTTGCCTAGTCTCGTATGTAGGTGAAATAATTCAATTAGATGAATCTCACCCGCATAAATAAAAGTTTCAGCTCTTTAACTTCACAAACATCGACAGATGAAAGAATTAAAGAAATATAGATGTTTAAATACGGGAAAAATGGTAAATGTTACACAGTGTGTAAAGTGGCCACTTAAACCAGCCGTTTACAGGTCATAAGCCCTGTAGATGCCTAGACTTCTATATTACCATCTCTTAAATATTCTTCATCTCTGTTGTAATATGTTAATATGTACAGCTCCCCAGGGAGTTGAATCCAGTCCTTGTCTACAAAAATTTGGACAAACCCAAAATTTTGTTGAATGTTTTGAGTGTTTGCAGACAGGGGGAAAATCCAGCTTGTCTGGAAACATTTTGACATACTTAAAGCATTGATAAAATTAGACATATCATTTTGACATACTCAAAGCATTGTGTCGTATTGTAAACTCGAAACAAGATCTGGACTTTTTTTAGTGTAAGTCTTTATAGATTTAAAAATTCACTAAGATCGACCGGATCTTGTCTTATGGTAGTAATTTTTTTTTGTCCTAGCTTTAATTTTATTTAATTGTTTTTTATTTTATTAGTGCTTGTATTTATGAAAATAAATTGTATTTACCATTGTTAGAATGGACTGCATAAGTCCTTCAAATAAATAAATATCTACCCACGAATTGAAATGCCGTCTATTATGTAGATGTTAAAGAGATATTAAATTATACGTCATTGGTTCAAAATGTTAAAGAGATATTAAATTATACGTCATTGGTTTAAAATGATATTATTGACTACGTTTGACGAGTGCCTTCCTTAATCAGAAATGGAAATAATTTTGATACGCGTATTAAGAAGATTACATGGAATCCCATCAAATTTGAGGAGTTCGTTAGGATGACTGGTCTATTAATTTCCGCTAAAATAATAGCACAACCTTATCAATACATCACCCTATAAAGTAATGTAATTCCGCTTTTATCATGATTGTTTACATTTACTCAAGTTACCTGGAATATATACGAAGGAATATTGTGCGGTGGATTTGAAACACTTTATTTCTAGTGGATTATTATAATACTGCACCAGCTAAAGTGGAAAAACATGTTTTATGAATTCTATAGTGCTATAAAGTAACAAATATTGAAGGAAAGTATTGTAGTTAGAGAGAAATAATACATTCAAGTGTTGAAAAATCTACTAAGCAATTTACAAACTAATGAGCGTAAGGAACAAGTATTTTAACTTATTTATTTCAGAAAAAAATAATTAATTACGAGTACATATAAGACAGACAGACCAGTGTAGTTTCAAAATATTAATCATATTAAATAAACAAATTACTGTAGGACGTCATTCCCCATTATGTACACACGAATTGTTTTTTCTTTTACGCAATGGGAAACGTTAATGCAAATATATGTATTAATTTTATACAAAAAGATTGTATTTAGTAGTCATATTGTAAACTTATATTTATTGACCTGAATAAAATAATTTATTTTTTTTAAATCAGTTATTAGGGCAAACATAAGTATATTCTTATGTGTGCTCTAGTAAAAATAATATTATAAAAAACATAAATCTCATTTGTAAATACTTAAACACACGTGTACTAAGTTTGAATTTTGATATGCTATGAATAAATCTTTGCTTAAATTATTACTATACCATTTGATTCAAATTTACAATGGTTTATCTATTTTTCTAATTTTAAATTTGTAGCTCATTATTTTATATATTAATTTAATTTCCCGTTGAATATTAATTATAAAAATGAGAAAACTAACAAAAAGGATAAAAAAATAACAAGTTGAATGTGATTTTTCTTAAACCTGGGTGTTACGTGTTGTAATTCACTTCTGTAAATGGGCCTCCTTGGCTTCAGTTATGAACGTATACCTAACTTCTGTTCTATCTGTATCTTCCTCGTAATGTTCTACCTTCTTGTCATCTCGACATAATATGATCAAAACGAACCAAAGGATGACCGCAAAAATTAGTCCGCGTTCCTTACTTCATTGACATTTAAAATAGTTCTCATTTATATTTTAAATAGGCTTCTGTGATAGAAATAGCCCACTTCAAAGCGATTACAAACTCCACTAAATCCCAATTCAAGCAAAAAATGCTTGCTTGAACATGGTTTTTAAAAGACTTTTGATACTTGCATGCTTAACGATCGTCTTTATTTATCTACCGAGTGACTACAAAGCCGGCTGCTTTAACGTCTTGATACGTACACTCCGGAAGATAGTAAAACAGATGGAAAAAATTTAATAACCAATTATATTTTTATAGTAGCAACATTCTTACGCCTAGATACTCCTTAATGTTGACATTTTTTTTGCATCTAGCCACTCGTTTCGTTGTCAGCATTTAATTCGACTTAAAAATTTACTAATTTCTCGCTTATATTTTGAATAAGCTTTTAAGAAAAAACGTGCCAACCTCAAAACGATAAAAATTTGAATTAAATCGCAATTCAAGGAAAAATTGCTAAGTGGAATAAAATCTTTCTCACTTTTAATGCGTGGATAAACGTATCGAGGGGTTCTAGACCCGTCGGTATAAACCGATATAATTACATCAAAACTTGATGGTGGGGGGATCGGTAGTGTATCTAAGTAGTCGGTCGGCATACTTTTATCTTCAACTATAACGTCATACTGAAGCATTCATTTCAGTGCGTAGATATGTGTTCCGTGACATACGCTTCCCCTTGTTTCATATCGATGTACCTATCCCAAACTTGAAGGTGGGGGGGTTGGTAGTGTATCTTCGTAATCGCTAGAGAGAATTTATCTTCAACTTTATCGTCAAGGTGAAGGTATGACGTCTTGATATTCTTATCATAATCGAGGCCCTGTCCTGTTGTGGTGCAAAAAAAAACAAAAATAAAGATGACTAAAATAAAATAAATAAATTAATGCCTCTCTTGTAATATTACGATTAACGTCATTGGTCCTTATAGATCCGAGCCACAGAATAAATAATTGCATTTAATTAAAACTGCAGCGTTTATTAATGGCTTGACACGCGTCACTCAAATTGCAATATAATTGATAGTATGTATGCAGTTTGTTGCATGTTTTCCGCTTTTTTGACGTAGGTATTACCACAATTATGTATGGACGAGGTCGACGTTCAAGGCGCGCAGAAGGAATGCGGTAATGTGTTTTGACGTTGCCCGGTTGAGTTTCGATAAAAATTGGCGACTGAATATTCGAGAATATAATATATTCGTGAAACGCGACCAGCTAATTTTCATCTAAACTTAACTGAACAGCGTCACATAACACTTCCGCATTCTTTTCGTGCACCTTGGATGTAGACCCCAACTACAGGTTCTGGTGAAAATGTAAATTATCTACCCAATTATTTCAATTTTGAGGTCATTTTCAACGAGTTGTAAATACCTTACTATTAGATAATAGAAATCAAGTTTTAGTTAAGTGAAGTTCGAACCTCGGACTTCCGTTCCGTGAGTTTGAATTATTCTCTTAATTTCCTCTTCTGTAAATTTGATTTAACATGAAAAGAATTACACACCTAAACATTTTTTTTATTAAACTTTATTGTCGGCTTCGTGGCGTAGGGGTCAGTGCATTTGCCTACCATTCAAGAGGTCTCGGGTTCGATTCCCGACATGGTTGACATGACACATTTATTTAAAAAGGCGTTTTTATACTAGAATATTTCATAGTCCCTGGACTGCCCCCTGATCATCTTACCTTCAAGTAACAAAAATGATCAAAATACGCTGCGATTGATTTACCAAAGTAGTGCCCTTTGCACCATAAGGTGGGGAAAGGGAATGATGATGATAAAGTTTATTGCAACAGAGAGGGAAAACATTTTTGAGAGGGGAATATTATTGAGGTTTGGGCATTAACAGGGCTTACGACGTGTCATTGGCTGGTTTAAGTGGCCACTTTAAATAGTGTGTAACATTCACTATTCTGCCTATGTTTGAACAAACACACATATTTCTTCCATTTATTTAACCTTTTTTATGCGGGTGAGATTCATATATCTGAATTATTTCATTTACATACTAGGAAACGCCTGAAAATATTTTTCAGTTTTCATAATTCTAGATTTTAAGAAATACGGATGTTCAAACATAGACAGAATGATGAATGTTACACAGTGTGTAAAGTGGCCACTTAAACCATCCAATGACAGGTCATAATCCCTGCAAATCTCCTTTAAAATGTTTTCCACTCTGTTGTTTTCTCTGGAATATATAGATAAAACTTGTTTTAAGGCATTTTTTAATTTGCACAACAACAGGCCAGGAAGCTTATTACAGTGGTCTATTACGGCAAAGAACACCCAGGCTTAATATAAAACATATAATATTTTTTTGTGTTCTCATTAGGAATCGTACTCGGAGCCTTCCGTGTGCGAGTCAAGCATCTTAACCACTACACCACATACCAGGTATAAATGGTGTACAAAACAAGACAAATGAACAAGAAAAAAAAATGAACAACTTTACCTATGAATACTAAACAATAATATACATTCTCAATTAAAAAATATATGTTGGCAGATTTAACTTAGATTTATATAATTTATCTTTATACCAATTTAAAGTGTTTTACTTGTTTCACTGTTTATGCTATGATACATCACCTCTATTACTTCAATACTTTTTATATTTAAACCCTTTATTTATTGTTAATTTGCTCCATACCTTTGTTATAATTTCTTTTTTAATTTTTCTTTATTATTTCCTTATTTTCTGCTGATTTTATTTCATGTATATATATTTTTTATACTGTGTTCAGGTGTTATGTTTCATTATAATTGTTTTTCAATATTATTGTATACATTGTCAAAGGTGTAAGCCGTCGAAATAAATTAATTAATATTGAATAACATACCTAGTGATTTAAATAATATTGTTGACAGTACTTGATAGAATTGGTGAAGATCATCACTCTTTATTCACCAAATCAAAATGATGTGTTTATTGGATCGGTCAGATTTTGCGCCACTAAAACTTTCTTTATACTTTTTTTATATGAACGGTAGAGAGCATGAACCCCACCGATTACAAGAATATCTTGATAAAATTGTAGAATTATTTATTTGTCTCTTTCTAAATCAATCATAAGATACATTATAACTTCCTGGGGGTTATCAAGTGAAACAGATATGAATTTTATTCAAACTTTGCTAAATTCTATGATCAAATTGCTACTACATAAAGATGTATACCGCCAGAGACACAATATTTCCATTTCATCGACGTATAAATCTGTAAATAAATTATCAGTTAGGACTCTACTTTCGTACAACTTAATTTGTCAGCATGCGTCGCACTCCGAGTGTAAACACAAGTTGGTACATGATAACAACACCAGGTTAACTAGTATGGCTATACTAAAGCTAGCTGTTCATATATATTGCAATTAATATGACAAAAGGGCACTGCAATACAGTTTACCTAAAAAAATTTACATGTTACCAAAAAATATTTAAAATACTGAGTTAAATACAGGAGTGAGACGTATGCTCAAATTTTGGTTAATCGAAAAAAGTTTTTTGTATTAGCGATAGTTTTTAATTTTTAATAATGTTATAAACTATGGTATTATATGTAATGTTTTTAAAGTAAAAATATTATTAATGTAGGTTAAGTATGAAAAATCGAAGCAGTTTATAAGAACCTGCTGACAAGTTGTATACATACAACTTGTCAGCAGGACTTTAATTTTAAGACTACTATCGAGCCTTACTTATAAACTTGGTAAAAAGTTACGCCTAGACATAGTAGTAGAATACGGATAGGAATACCATTCTTATTATGATGGTATTCCCATTCTTATTCTACCCCTTTGCCTAGGAGTAACTTTATACCAAGTTTATAAGTAAGGCTCATCATATTATAAGGTTCAGTTGAAAAGAGTTGATTAAAATATAAAAAAAATGGAGAAAAAGATGTAGCTGCTTGCAGTAAACCGATTCCGGGAAGCCGAACGTAGATTTTATACTTTAGTGGATGTTCAATACGATAGTAGATACATAAAGGAAGGTTCTTGGTTCCCGTGAACTATTTGCCAGAAGAGAATTTATTGCTCTTTATTGTCTCGCAATACAGATCCGTGTGTGAAGATTAAAATGAGATTCCTGGACGAGTGTTTTCATTTCGATGGCTACAAGTAAAATAAAATAAAAGTCTTGAAATCGGAAGTATGTCCGCTTCGTGTTGTAAAAGATTGTTTGCCTACCATGATTCCTGGTTAGGCGGACTAAAAATATTAGTCTAAAGGGTGGTTTTACGTTGCAATCATCATCCCCTTTCTAAACATAAACCTAAACCAAACGCAGTGTACTTCGATCATGTCGAACGAAGGTATTTATTTAACTTTTTGTACATCATGTTATTTACTAAATGTTATTAAATATTTTTATAACCACTTACCGACTTTTTTATATCTACCGGTTTCGAGATTTCGGTCTACCTTTATACGATGTTCCACTGTAATGGTCACCCTATAAAATCTATTAAGCTTATCCCCTCCCTCCATCCTCTCTACTTTTTCCATTAATTCTCAAACAAGAGAATATTTTCATAATTTAATCAGTACATGTTTGTCCTAATCAGTGCATGTGCTTATTAAAATGCATGTCGTGTTGGTTTTATATTTTTGTGCAACAACTATGGTGAAGGTGTATAGTGGGTTTTGCATGTTGGTTTAATTGGTGTCCTGACGAAGAGACGGGTACGTCTCAAAACCGGTAGACATAGAAAAGTCGGTAAGTGGTTATTTACAAATATTTAATAACATTTAGTAAAATGTTTGACCACAAAGTTAATGCTTTAAATATTAATAATAATATTATTTGTAGGCTTATTGCCAAATGGCAATTTCTTCCAACCAACCAATAATTAGAGAGGTATGGTTGAGACTGGATTATATGAAATATAAAAAAAATACGATTATTATTTATTGACTACGAAAAATTTCAAACAATCTTTGTTTTTATTAATATTAACAATAATCCATTTTTCTGAATTTTTAGCCGGATGAACACTCAAAATATTGTTAAATTAACTAATTGATACAAGAAGAAGGATTAACATTTGAAAATTGTTTTGAGGCGTTGCCTAGTAGGTGAATCGGTTCAGCCGGATGAATCTCACCCACATGATAAAGATATCAGCTCTTTAACTTCACAAAAGTCAACAGATGGAAGAGTTGAGAAAATGTGGATGTTTAAAATAGGCAAAATGGTTAATGTTACACAGTGTGTAAAGTGGCCACTTAAACCAGCCATTGACAGGTCATAGCCATGTAAATGCTTAGACTTCCATATTATCTTCTCAAAAATGTTTTCACTCTGTTGCAAAAAATTAAGATCTTAATAACTCCTTAGAGAGGAAATCCAGCTAGTCTGCAAACATTTGGACATACTCAAAACATTGTTGAAATCCATATACTTCACTTTATTTGGACTGGTGCACCTGAAGTGCAAGACTAATCATCTTGTTTTCCACGCAATAGAAAAAATATTGAAAAATGTAGTAAAGCAGTGTTCTATGCACCGCTGTGTGCAAATAGGAAAATAGTGATGGTTCACCAAATGCTGTACTAACTTTCATATTATAATATTGGAAGAATTGGTGATTTATTCATCGAAATTCAATTTCCCGCATCAAATGGGGCATAGGGCACTGCTTTGGAAAACCCAATACATTGTATTTCGATCGTCTGTCATATCACAAAGCTAAGGTAATCAGTCCTACGCTTCAGGAACAAGTTCTAAAACTATGAAATATTTAAGTTTTAACAACATTCAAAATCAATATTACACGTCCGCCTTGCCAGGAACCAAACGCAAGACCTCAAAAAAGATAGGCGAATACGTCAACCAATACCATACGATGCGGGCTTATCTCCGCTTGATTTTTTAATTCAGGATTTTTACCTGAGAGCAACCATCGAGTCAAAAACACTTGTCCAGTGTTCTGCTTCTTTTTCACTCACGGACCTGTATCCTTCATCTGCGTGGACACAAGAAGTGGGATTTGATATTCACTTAAAAGAACTAAACAATCCAAGGGCCTATGCACCACCGGGCACGGATAGGGGGTTGTTATTGAATTTTCTCGAAACCGCCCCTAGCTTGTGGTTAGCACACTGCTGTTCATATCACGTGACGTGCGTTCCTTCCTTCGTACATTTTCGCGACAGTATAATTTGCCCTAGCATCCTGCGTTATTAAGCCGCGGTGTTTCCACCCTTTCCACCCCTCTTTATCCACCCTCATAGTAAAAAAGTTAATATCAACTCAATAAAGGCACGTGTTATTACATAACGCAAGTGAAGGAAGATTGCACGTGAAATTGTGTACATTATTCAGTCATTTAAACCGATAAAATTTAATATTAAATACCCCATCGTGCAAAAACGACATATTCGAGTTACAGTAGTGAGCACTGAAATCTTTCCAGACTGAAAATATCAGTTTTTTTAAATAACTATTTTTTGGTTTTTGACCAAAATTTTTTTTTTCATAATTTTATAGTTAATTTGTAGATTTTCGATTTTTTCACCCAAAAATGAAAAATGCTCATATAATTTTAAAAATAACATATTTATTAAAATGAAATTGCCAATCTTAAATATTTTTTTTTATCATTACGCTTATTTTGGGGCTCACTTCGAAAAATACGAAACAATCGAAAAAAACGAAGGTGTCACAATTTACATTCTTCTTTTGCAGTTTCCCAAAAGCTGATTTTTTGAGTTGACTCGTTTTTGTCCTAAAGTAAATAGTTTGAAAAAAAATAATAAACTTTTTATGAAATCCAAATAGGTAAACGATTAAATAAAGAATTTGGAAATACTCGAAAAGTGTAAACAAATTAAAGAAAAAAATAATGAAAAATTATATGTATGTGACATCTGTACCTCAGAGGCAGACGGATGCAAATCCAGAATTTGATGAAATAACATTTCGATTTTCGTATCAAGTTTATGATCATGTCCATTGATTTTGAAAAAATGAAGTCTTATAATGAAAGAACCAATGTATTAAGATATTGAAAACTTAATGCTACAAATGATTAGAAATCACTAAGAGAAAGTAGACTCTTTAGGCTCTTGTTGAACATTTGACGTTTGGATTTGCATCCGTCTGCCTCTAAGGTACAGACATATCAAGATGGAAATAAAAATCGAAAAAGGATCGGATTAAAACTGTATCTGCCATAAATGATTAATTCAACGAAGTTATGCAGTTAGCAGGTAGTCCACAATTAAAAAAAATAATATTGGTGTTATCGGGTGCCGTAAAGTAAATTCCATGTTCTGCCAAAAATAGCCATACCACTTTCATACAAAAAACTGTATCAATTACCTTCTGAAAATAGTGTCGATCACAAAAAAAGCATTTCTATATTTGCAGAAAACTTCCACAACCCTAGAAAAGTCTTATGTTACTTTAAATCATTAAAACTAGTCAAAGTCAAAAACATTCCATTTGTTGTGTAGATTTGATTATTCATTACATTCATAAAAGTGCTATTATCTAAGCTTCACCTTTCTATGGCTGGCTGCTTTCTGCATAACTTCGTTCAATTCTTGTTCTGTCCATGCTATGTCGAAGAATAGTCTGGTACTCTTTGACACTGGACGTTTGAATTTTTCTTGAATATTTATTTGAATATGCTTGCATAAAACAGCACTCAAACTTTAAGACCTGATCCAAGAAACAAAAATACGTCAATTTTATAGTTCAAATACCAGAAAATATCACATCATGTACATAATAAATACATTCTTGCCTTATTGGAAATGGAAAATGCCGTAATAAATAAACATGAATGAATAAATGTTTATATCAAAGACAAAAATAATTTATTTTTATAGATTTTGTCGAATCAACGTTACGATAGAGAAACTTTTCAAAAATAAAATGTGTCTGATCTGATAAAACCTTAAAGTCGTAGAAGAAAGGTACCTAGCTCTAGAGAAACTTATATGTAAAAATTACCGCTATAAAGAGCTAGTGCCTATCATATACATACATATTATACCGTTTAGCTTTTAATATGTCCATATTTTAAAACCACGAATTTGAAAAAAATACCCGTTTTTGTTTTTTGTACATTTAAACAAATAAACTATTTTTCTGTATGTACAGCTGAATTCCAATTATTCAAATTCCGACTATCCAAATCACTAATTATATTCGCTTTTAGAATTTCATAAAAATAAAAATAAGATGGAAACCTACTGCGATTCGCAAAATAACGACTTGAGAGGTGAGCGACTTGAAAACGGATGGTGACAGTCAAACAGCTTACTTTGACAGAGATGTTCAGCAAGCAATTACTTCCATTTGTAGTACAATACGTACATACTGTACTAATGTACAGCACTTTTATCTACGCTGAACATGTCAAAGCGTTGCCTTTTCATTTAATTAACTAAAAGCTTATTTTTCATTTCCAATCATTCATTTTCATTTTCAACATACATACAGTAATTAATTAATATATACCCTTTCGGGAAAAATCTAATTTTCTGAATTTTTGATTATGCAAATGGAGTCCGGTCCCAATTGATTCAGATACTTGGAGTTTAACTGTATTTGATTTATTAAACCATTAAAAAATACTATTATAAGATTTTTGTAATATCCGGGGCTAAGTGCATTTCCTCTATTTTTTTATATATTTTTTTACGAATTTTGAATCTCATGCTTTGTTGACTCTGAACTGGTTGACGCGTAAAAGGATAATCTCTGATGAGATAAAATGATCCAGAAACGCGGCAATTAGAGAACTAATGCAGTACCCTGTGCACTACTGGATTCGAAAAAGAAAATGATGATAATGCAAATTTGACCACATAACCGAGTATCGCACGCAACTACACTGGTTCAGTATCAGGCACAGAAGAAACATTCACATTCTATCACTTCTTCACGATATTTTAAATAATCCCACTTCACCTGTTTATCTGAGAGAGCTCTTCCAACCTCTTTCACAACACGGAGTATCTCTTCGTTCTAGTAACGAGAGAACCCTTTTAATACCCTGTCATCGCTCTAATTTTTTTGCCTCCTCTTTCGCATTAGTAGCCGCTCGATTGTGGAATACTCTACCCACTAATGTTAGAGACGCCCCTTCTTTATTTACATTTTAGTCAAGATTGAAATGTCAGTATCTAAATATTTAAATTGTTCCTTCATAGTGAAATGTTATTTTTTTATATTCGTAGAATAGTGTTAATATTATACATATTTTTATTTTGTTAATCTTTGTTTTTTTAATTTTTGTATAAAATTGTAAGATTCAAATATGTCCATGTACTTGTAATTTACTCAAACCGAACGGTTTGGGTAGATAGGAAGAAATTGCCTTAAGACAATATGCCCGCTAATTTATGTATATATATTGTATATGTATATAAAGTGTTAAATAAAAAGAAATAAATAATGATTGTATATCTGCAAAATTATTCATTATTAATTCCTTTTTGCACCTAACGGTGTAAATGACACTGAATTGGAACACAAACGCAGCGTACCTTGATTATTTTTATTACAAAAAAGTATGGTGATCAGTGTTACCCTTCAAGTGCCAGTCTAGGGACAGAGAAATATTGGAGTGTGAAAACACGTTTATAAGTAAATATTTTATATCAACCATGCGGAGAATGAATCCCGAAACCTCTTGCTTGGTAGGCCAACGCGCTGACCTTCAGACCCCGAGGCGAACAGATTCTGCACAATGAAATAACTTAAAAATACACAATGAGTTTTTCTGGGTTGTAATGCCGCCTGTCGTTCGTACTCTTTCCTTACGTTTCTGATTTCATTACAGCATCCATTATCATATCGATGCTGAAGTACACAACCCTGATGATGGACACTGTAATGCGATCTGAAACGTCGGGAAGAAGTGCGAACGACATACAGCATAATAACCCAGAAAAACTCGGTGTGCAATTAAATAACCTTGAAATATTTTACTGTCCCTGGAATAGCCCTTTAAGCGTAATACTGATTATCTTACCCTAATGTAAAAAAAAGTACGCTGCATTTGATATACCAATACAGTGCTTTATGCATCATTAGGCGTGGAAAGGAGAATGAATGGATGATTGGTTTAATATGCTTTCCCATAAAATTAACTTAACTGATAACAAACAATATAAGCTTATACGTGTACGCTTTTTTCTTATTGTTTTTTTGCATTGTATTTACTTATTTATTTATTTATTTTGTTGTTTAACGCCCAAAAAGTATTTACAAAAAATAAATACATGCTAACATACTAAATGATAACATACTAAATAATAAACACAGAATATACAGAAAGCATATGTGAAATTAGTTAGAAAGGATATAATAAAAAGTTTTACAAAGTAAAAAAAAAAAAACAATAACAACAAAGGTATGCAAGAAAAAACAGTAAGCATATAAACAAAAAATACAAAGATATAAGCTTATGAAATAAATGCTGTAAAGCAAACACAGTAACTAAAGTGTTACGGTAAGCAAGAAAGACAAATTTAATTTATTTAAATTTAGTTATTATTTAGCCTAATATATGAAGTATATAGCACAACAACAAACATTACGTGATAAGAGGCGATAATGAAACGAAATGTCTTATAAACATGAAAAAAAAAATGGTTACAAAACGCTATACCAGATTCTAATTTATTCCCCTTTTTATATACCAACTTGTAAAAACAATTATACCTCGAATTCATTCATTTGACGTACCTATAGAAATTATAATGGACTCAGTATTGATGTAGACATTTTTGACTGCACGTTGCATTTGTACAGAAAATTTCTTCATGGGGTCGATTATTTGGCATAGTTGCTGAATGTGCATCTTGAGTGGTTTATGCTATGTATATGTGCCGCATGTAATGTATATGTTTGTGTATGTTTTATATGTGCGTTCATGTGTGTGCGTGGATGGCTCGGAGTGTACATTCGGTATTTTAATATATTTTAATTTATTACCTCCATGGAAAACGCAAATGTCAACAATTATTCTTTTCTCACTTGAAATTCTTTTTTATTTATTTTTTTGTCACACTTAATGTTTATATCTTTTGCATAATTTATGAAAACTTAATTGGCATTTTTATGTTGAAAAATTGTTGTTTTTAATACTTATTATGTATGTCTGTATGTTTTCCGAATAAAAAAAATAAATATGTATATATATTATCTGAATTATTCGAATCCATTGCAATAATTTTAAAAAGTTAGGTGGAAATCACAAAATTTATCTTTTTTTACACGGAGCGCTGAGAACAATGACGACCTGCACTTCGCGAGACGACCAAGTTTCAACTTACTTCGCTTGCGCACTGTGAAAGGTGCGTGACTGTGGATGGTAAATTTTTCTTACTGAGACATTTCTTCGGCTATAGGTTTTTTTAAAAAAAATTTAACGTCACTTTTAAAATTTTACTTACGACCGATTCTTCAAAACCAACGTTTGTGCATCGTTTGGCTCAAAGTCTTATGTCTTACGTTTTAATGAATATATTGTATAGCATTATTGTATTGCCGTTGTTTGTCTCTGCTACATAGTTTTATGTTCTCTTTGTTCAGTTTCTTGTACATGTTTCTTTATATAACTGTTGTAATTCAATTGGTTTAGGCCGTATATATAATAAATGAAAAAAATAAAATAACAATAAAAAATTAGAACCTTAATAAACCAGCAATCTACTAGTAATTATTTATATCTGTAAACCCTCACTAGAATCTTACTAATTGTGCATTCTCTTCTGATAATAGGGACTATGTAAATCTTGAATTATCATTTTCCTCAATTCTCGAAGCCTTCCACAAAGGGCTTACGAATCCCTTAAATTTCTAACTAATGAACATTGTTTTGAGAACGTCCAAATGTTTGTAGATAGGTTGGATTTTCTCCCGAGGGAGTTATAGTGATATGAATTTATTGCAACAGAGTAAAACCATATTTGAAAGGGAATATGGAAGTCTAGGTATTTGTATGACATGTAATTGGCTGACTTTTGCAGCCAAGCAAACGTAGTACACATGGTCAACACAGTAAACATAGGCAGAATGGTGAATGTGACCAGCCAATAAGAGGTCATAAACCCTGTAATACCTAGAAATTCGCAGTCCCCCCTCAAAAATGTTTTCCATCTCTGTTGCAATAAATTTACTACTAAAGTCTTGCGTGGAATGTGCCACATTCTGTTTTTGATGCACATTTTTTTAATATTCACAAATTACAACAGAGATGAAGAACATTTACAAAGATTATGGCTTGTTATTGGCTGGTTTAAATTGCCAGTTTACACACTGTGTAACATTCATCATTTACCTATACTTGAACATACATATTACTTCAATTCTTTCATCTGTTTATTTGAGTGAATGATTCAATAACTTCATGACTTCCCAAAAGGTGTAATTCATTCTTTTGTCTACAAAAATTTGGACAAACGCAAAACATTTCAATTAAATCTACTGGTCCAAAGGAAGTATTAAAATTGGAAAATTGTTTTTAGGCGTTGCCTAGTACGTAAATTAATTCAATCAGATGAATCTTTTCACAACAATTAAGGTTTGAGCTCTAAACCTAAATTAAAATAAATAATAATAATGAAAATAATAATTATGGTTTATAAACAACAAAATAACAATTTTTTCATCTACTACATACACACTTAGGTAATAGATTTCTCTGGATTATGTCTAGTCTGCCTAACTAGGTACAACCTGTTTTAAGGCAGACTTTTTTTATGCAAAAATGAACAATAACATGACTACCTACTAGTTAATTTATTATACAGTTATACCTACAATATTAAAATATACCATTTATTATTTTCAAATGTTTTTGAGTAAGTTTTACGATTTTTCTCTACCTAAATCCAGTTAATTGAATTCGTATACATATAAAAGAATTGAAGAAATATTTATGTTCAAACATTTACAAAATGGAGAGTATAATATATAATATAATATAAATGGAGAATATTAATATAAACAGCTCCCCAGGGAGTCGAATCCAGTCCTTGTCTACAAAAATTTGGACAAAGTCAAAATATTGTTGATAAATCCACCTGGTCCACGAAGAAGTATAGAAATTGAAAAAATATCATTTTCAGGCGTTGCCTAGTATGTAGGTGAAATAATTTAATTAGATGAATCTCACCCGCATAAATAAAGGTTTCAGCTCTTTAACTTCACAAACATTAACAGATGAAAGAATTGAAGAAATATAGATGTTCTAATACGGGCAGAATGGTGAACGTTACACAGTGTGTAAAGTGGCCACTTAAACTAGCCGTTGACAGGTCATCAGGCCCTGTAGATGCCTAGACTTCTATATTACCTTCTCTTAAATGTTCTTCATCTCTGTTGTAATATTTTAAAATGGAGAATGTTACACACTGCGTAAAGAGGCCGATTAAACCATGTTCTCCATCAAAGTTGTAATTTGTTAATCTTAATGACTCCCTAGGCCCGAGGGTAAGATTCAGTATTTTGTCTTTTAACATTTGGACAATCCAAAAATATTGTAATTTGTTAATTTTTAATTAATTTTCAACTTACATACTCACGAACTTAAAAGTTTTTCAGTCTGTGTCCATGTTGTGGATGTAGTGTAATAAAAATAAAGGAAATCATACGATATTCCTATTTTTAAACAGTGTTTTAAAATAGTGCACAAAACGATGCGATATACCCAGTATCCCTAATCTCTTTTGGCAACTCATTTGAAATGTGCGTATAAACAGTATGCAAATAAAACAATGGCGAATTTAAAGTTCCCGGTTCCGATGCGCGGGCTCTTATATTATTATCGCTCGTTTACCATGTAAGGCTTATTGACGAAATATTATTAAACTTAATAAAGTTCATAGATGAAATGAAATGCGCCGCCAAGGTTTTTGGTCAGGAGCCGCTAGTGGTCGGCACCGGAGACTCGATTATGAAAGGAAGATAAAGACGTCATACCTTCACCTTGACGGTATAGTTGAAGATAATTTTTTTTAGCGATTACATAGATATACTACCGACCTCGCACCCTTTAGTTTTGGGTAGATACATCGATATAAAACAAGGGGAAGCGTACGTCACGGTACACATATTAACGCTCTAAAATGACGTAGCTTCAGTATGACGTGATATCGACCGATCGACTACAAAGATACACTACCGATCCCCTCACCTTCAAGTTTTGCTGTAAGTACACCGGTTTATACCGACGGGTCTAGAACCTCTCGATACGTTTATCTACGCAATAAAAGTATCAAAAGTTTTGTTCCAATGAGCAATTTTTCCTTTAATTACGATTAACATATTTTTTTTGATCGGTTTGAGGTTCAAATTCTTTTTCAAAAAAGCCTATTAAAAATATGAGACAGAAATAAGAAAATTTTGAAATCGAATCAAATTCTGACGTAACTGTCAGTTTAATAAAATGAACGCCGAGATGCGAAAATAATGTCGCTAAGTTATCTCCTATAAACATATAAGAGTATCTAGGCGTGAGAAAGTTACCACTGAAAAAAACAAATTTAGTTATTATATATTTTCCATCTGTTTTACTATCTTTTTGAGAGAACGTATCGAGAGTCGGTCTTATAATTGCCCAGTACAATATCAGAAGATAATTGCAGACGATCGTTAAGCATATGGTTTTGGCAATGGTAAAAAGTCATATAAAATCATGTTCAAGCGAGTTTTTTTGCTCGAAATAGGATTAATTAGAGTTTATAATTGCTTTGATGTGGGCACTTTCTATCACAGAAGCCTATTTAAAATATAAATGAGAACTATTTTTAATGTCAATGACGTAAGGAACGCGGACTAATTTTTTGCGGTCATTAATTGGCCTGTTTCAATCATATGATGTCGATATGACTGGTAGGTAGAACATACCGAGCTAAGCTACAGATAGTACAGAAGTTAAGTATACCGTCTCGATATATACAGATGAAGATAGCGTTCATAATTGAGACCCAGGACTATTGTAAACTGCTAATTTTCTCACCTGCGATAAACGTCTGTCGCAAGTGATCTCTATTCTGTGAATATTCCACCTTTGAACCTGTTTCTTACCCTCCTTCCACGACTTTCCGTGATTGTGAAATGTTTCTCCTTGTTTTTACGTACCCCACGCAGATTATCTGCTGGCGTATTCTGTCACAATTTCGTTTCGTAAGTTCGTTCGTTTGTTATGTATTGATCTCATTCGAACGCAATCAAAACCACATTTCGCTCTCGTTTCCTCTCATACGATACAAATGAATTTACGAAACGAATAAGTTACAGCATAAGTCCACTAGGAAGCGATCTACATAAGAGGCTACGTAGTAAAAGCTCATTTTGAGATTTAAAAAAAAATTCAAATACGATTTGCAATCCTTTTAACCTTTCTTAGAGCATTGTTATAGACAACATTTGCATAGTATTACTAGACAAACCTCAGCGTAGAATTTTAATCTTACTAGCGTTCAAATTAAATAGATTTTAAGTTAATAAAGCGATCTTATTTATGTTTCACTTCATCAATAGATTTTTCATTTTTATGTAACTTTTAATGATACTTCACCCGTTTTTTATATACAAGTATTTTAAAATACACGAACACTGTGTTTATTAATTATATTATAATAAAAATAAAAACATTATTTTTGACCACTTTGGGTAAGTAAATAAATAATAAGCAGATATAAAAAAAAACATTTTAATATTAATTTGAATCAAATAATAATAAAAATGTTTTGAGTATGTCCAGGGGCTCAATCACAAATGACTATCGACGTGCTAAAAAACGTGCTAAGTATTTGAGCGATCACAACGAACAATTATGAACACGCTGAAGTTATCGCGGTCGCGTTGCAAAACGCCAAACGCCTTAAACAATTGTTTCTTTTAATAGCTTTCTCAATTTGATTCAAAACAAATAAATAGCATGATAAATTGTGAACAAAAAATAAAACTAAATTATTTTACTTACAGTTTAGGAATATTCTCCATATTTACAAGGGTAAAATTCAAATATGTGATTGATTATGCGTTGCAAAACGTAAATATTTTGAATTTTGACATTTAATATTTGGTGTTGCCAAGCATCAAATTGAAGTATGACCATATTAAACAAAAAATAATAATCCCGATCGATAACTTCCACGGATGTTTCATTGTGACCGCGCATACGATAAACAACCACGGTGAAAAATTGTTATCACGCCGCTAATTAGCACGTCGATAGTCATTTGTGATTGTGCTGCAGATGTTGTTTGCAGACTGGCTGGATTTCATCCCTAGTGAGATATTCAGATCTAAATTTGTGGTCACAGAACGGGAAAACATTTTTGAGGAAAGAATATGGAAGTCTAGGCATTTACACAGGTTATAACCTGTCATTTATTTATGTATTTTTTATTTAACACTTTATAAACATATACATATAAGGGCGAGCATACTGCCTTAAGGCAATTTCTTCCCACCTACCCAAACCGTTCAGTTTGAGAAAATTGCAAATACATGGACATATTGAATCTTACAGTTTTATATAAAAATTAAAAACAAAGATCAACAAAATAAAAACAAAATAAAGTCATTGGCTAGTTTAAGTGACTACTTCACACACATCGTGTAACATTCACCATTCTGTCTATGTTTGAACATCCACATATCCACAACTCTTCCATTTGTTAACTTTTGTGAAGTAAAAGAGCTGAAACCTTTATCATGTGGGTGAGATTCATCCGGCTGAAGCAATTCTTCTACTAGGCAACGCCTAAAAACAATTTTCTATTTTTTATACTTCTTTTTTTACCAAGTAGTAGGTAAGAAAAAAATTCAGCCAGTCTGCAAGTATTTGGACTACTCAAAACATTGTTGAATCAGTAACTCATATTATGATCGAAAAAAACATTTATTAAACCTTTCAAAAGAAATGTAATAAGTTGAATTTAGTCCTTATCTACAAAAATTTGGATAAACTCAAAATATTGTTGATTAATCCACCTGGTCCATGAAGAAGTATAGAAATTGAAAAAAGAAGATTTTCAGGCGCGGCCTAGTATGTAAGTGAAATAATTCAATTATATGAATCTCACCTGCATAAATAAAAGTTTCAGCTCTTTAACTTCACAAACATCAACAGATGAAAGAATCAAAGGAATGTAGATGTTCAAATATGGGCAGGATGGTGAATGTTATACAGTATACAGTGTTTAAAGTGGCCGCTTAAACCAGCCAATGACAGGTCAGAAGCCCTATAGATGCCTAGACTTCTATATTACCTTGTCTAAATATTCTTCATCTCTGTTATAATATGTTAATGTAATAATAGACAAATAAGCTAAATTCATTCCTTTTCAAAAAAAATTAAAAGAAAAGTTCTTATTGCTTACTTATTTTCTACAATTTATCTAATTAGTTCAAAACATTAAACTAATTAAAGAAATTGTAGAAAATCTGATTTTTAAGCATTGAACAGAATCAGACAATTTTCTTTTGGCTTTCAAAGCGTAGACCACGATCTATTGGTTACGTAACCTCGTTTCTTCGAACTTCGGCTTTGGTCTAGTATAGATGAGACTTAATTTAATCGCCAAAGGAGGTTCTAGTGAACCAAACACACAAAGAATGTAACTATAGAACATGAATGAATTGTTCTCAGGGTATTACGAGGATATCTGATATTATTACGAATGTAGGCGATAAACTAGGTCAGACAATTGAAGTGATTAAACCCATTATTTTTTTGGACATATTTTTTTAATAAATTTTAAGAGAAGTAAATCACCATAAAAACCTTTCTATCAATATTTTTTGCAAGAACTTCAAAAAACTTATTTCTTAAATATTTTTTTTTTGCACCGCAACAGGCCAGAAGGTTCAATTACAGTCGTGAATTACATCACAGGACATCAAGGCTTTAGAGCAATTACATTTTATTTTGTGTTTTCACCGGGAATCGAATCCGGAACCTTCCGTGCATGAGTCATGTGTCATGTCTAAGCCATTATACCACGGAGGCCGCAAATCGTAAATATAAGCTGAAATACAAATGTAATTAAATAAATAAAAAACAACTTTCTTTTTAACCACTTATTTTTTTTTTTTTTTTACTGACTAATTTTAAAGCAACACAAGCTTCTTTATCAAGGTGACTAAGTTTTCTTTTCTACCTTATTTATGATTTTAAGTCAAATAAATATGCACGTTAATTTCATATTTTATTTAAGAAAATAATAATACTCGCGGTTTCGAGAGGAAATTTTACATACAATTAATATGTGAGGCACCAACTTTATAATAATCCATGGTGAATCATATAATTACACATTTATTTTGTGTGTAATTCATACCTAAATTAGTGAAAATATTACAAAAATTTAAAAGAAAATTTATTGATCTGAGAAAAATGCAACACATTCACTTCCTTTGTGAGTCTAAAAAATGATTTAATGAATTTTATTAACGAATAATGACGAACAACTGGAAATTTTATCATACATATGTAGGATTTGATGCATGGGAGTTCTTACCCAGTTGAGGGTGGACAGAAGCAAACGATGTTGATACTATTACATCTCGTTTAAACAGAGTAACAGAAAGAGTAGCTACGTAAACGCCTACATATATATCGGAATAGACTAATTAATGATGCTACCATTTATATAAATAGTTATTGTCCATTGTTCATTTTTCTTCCAGGTAGGATCTGGAGGTCGTGTTCTAATTCCGCGTCTCTAAGCGATTTTATATCCGCTCGTGGCAGCAGTTTGTTTTTAGTTATTTTAATTTTTTGACAATATATTGTTCGCATACAGGAAATGTATTTTTTTTCCACTTGTTCCCGTTATTTATTGATTTGCTTATGCATACAAATATTTTTTCCTGGTATGTATATTTTGTACAATAGTTATTTTTTACGGGTCTGAGTCCATTCCTTCATTATTTTTTTTCATTTTTGTAACTATGGTCTTAAGAAAGTCAATGTATCTTTCAGCTGTGGCTTCATTTTATTTATTTATAAATCTACAATGTTTGTATTCTTTTTTTTATACAGAATAATGTTCCCTCACCGGGGTGGGGTGTCCTATGCCGAGGGAAACATTTTACAATATGTAAAGCATGCCTTGAATTGGTTATTTAACAAATGTAACAATTTGTTACTATTGTTAAAAATTGTTTAAACTTCTTTATTAGTGTTTTTTTTTTCTTTTTTCGTTTCTTTTCTTAAATTAATTTATAAGTACAAAATATTTCTATTCATAATTTTTTTTTACATCATTATATATTTTTATTTTTTTCGTTTGATGTTATTCAAAGTTGTTTTCTTAGTTTTTTTTTGATAATTCTATAACTGGTAATATTTTATTATTTTATATAGTTTATCTTTTTGAGATTTTCTTAATTTGTTAATTAATAATATTGTTTCAAATGCTCTGTATTACTTATAATTATGCTTACATGTATGTATATTTAATATTTAATTGTATTTGTAACTAATATGTAAAAGGCACTAAGTGCCGTTTATTTCAATAAAATAAAATAAAATAAAAATAATAAAAAAATTAAAATGAATTAATCTAACTCACCTAATAATCATTAAGACAATAAGCAATGTAAACTAACTATGATTCGCCTGGAAGTCCTACTCTAATGAGTGACAATTAATATTGTATATAGGATTACATACAATGACAACTAACAGAGTCAAACGCATGATTTTGTTAATAAAAATAGCTGAAACTGTCAATAACAAGAATAAAAAACAATATTTAGATAACGTAGAAATTCGGATATTGATTCCAAAAACCGTAATGTGTTCCAAATAAAAACAGATAGCGTTTTTGATTACGATAACATTTGATAGATGAATGTAGAGATTGTTAAGTAAACAAGCGAACAATATCTACGTATTAATTTGTCTCCTAATCCATTATGTATTTTCCTTACATTACACACACGAGACTATGAAAAGGACAAAAAAACAAGAACACATTACGACACACTGAAACATCGTTTTATACGGTTTCGAAATAACACGGTCCAAAAATTATATTTAAAAAAACACTATGAACATTAATTTAGCAATGCGTAATAATAATATAAATATATTATTCGATATTGAAATGTCTTACATCGCTCTCTTACTTACTTGGCGGATAATAAAATATGATAACGATAATCAATAAAATTTGTTACAATTTTTCAAAGCATTTTTATGCCATGTTGTATAAAGGAAAAAAATATGAAAAAGGAAATATGAGCATAAGGTGGCTCGATTTCATAACTAACATTAAAGTCAGAGAACGGACGCAGCAGCCTCTTATAACGAGCCTTTTTGAGAATGCCGCGCTGGACTTGACTTAGACACGTACTGCGCAGCCTCAAGAGTACCTAAACCCAAGTTGCCTCTTCTTTATACCAGGGGGTTCCCACTGGCCTCAAGGCCGTCGATGACAATCTTTCGGCGGAACTAATGGACGCGGGATTGACGTGCGACGAAGCGAGAGTGCTGGCTGACAATTTGATCTCCTGGAGGCGTTTGGTGATGTCCACATGCTCCACCAAGGAGCGGATATGGGAATTGAAAGAAAAGGAACAAATAGTAATTAATTAAAAAAATAAATCCCGAAGTGATTTATATGCAGGAAACCTATCTAGCATTGTTACTTTTGAGTATAATTTTTGTGCACGGTACTATGTGGAACGTATTCCTCGTGTAAAAGGAGGTTCCAATGTGTAACATAATGGGTTCTCATATTATTGCGTCCTTTGAAATCAAAAGCAGTGTATGAAAGTTAAGCGAAGTTTCTGTTTGGTGTTGGTAGCATTATATTCAAATGATATTTTATGCTCTCCCCTGAATATTTTATATGCCATTACACTCGATGAAAAGCTCGTTTATTTATTTTGCTCATGGCCCTCTGGAATACCCTTTGTCAGTTTGTTTCCATTGACCAAAAAATAACCCATGAGTAATGTGATATTAGTACGTACTTACAACATGCGAAGGTAAAATTATATCGAGCTATACGTAAACCGTAAACCGTAACACGGTACTGGTTTTAATTCTATGAACTCCAAGCAAAATTAACTCAAGTAAAAAGATAATCAGACATTAACTGACATTGATCATTACTGAGTTTTTGTTCATTTTGCGATTTATATGAGAAAATGTTTCTTGTGTTTGCCTGTACTAATGGTATTAAATGTACACTTATACGACTACTCAAAACATGAATAAACAATTTTGTTCCCATTAAACTTTGGTTTTTATAAAATAAGTATGCGCGTGTCATATTTCAAGTGGAACAAATGGCACAAGATGGTCTCAGTAATATAAGTAGACTTATTTATATCATTCATTGAGTGGTACCTACATAAAGTATAAGTTAGTTCTAGTAGTACAAGTAGACTCGTTTTGGTCCCATCTTAATGGTTCAAGTGGTATATGTAAAATATGTATGTTTTTTGTACAAATTATTCGGATGTGGTTATACACATAGAATGATATGTAAATAATTTCGCAAATAATGAGTTCTGCAGCTAAATAATTGGATTCATAATACCGTTTTTTTGCTCTCCTAAAAAGTTACACTTTTGCAGTTATACTATTATGACCGCTCATCGAATAGTTAAAATAGCAAATTTATATAAACTATACGAAAGTTCATGTTTTGTTTTAACCCATAAGATATCGCCTACATATCTACGCTAAAATTTAACTGTTAAAATAATTATAAGTTTATTATTTTGTTTTCAAAAATACTGACGGCTCATCGACAATCCACAAGATTGTATTAACATATTGCAACCGAGATGAAGAACATTTTAGAGAAAGTAATATAAAAGTCCAGGCATCCATAAGGCTTATGACCTGTCATTGGCTGGTTTGGTGGCCACTTTACACACTGAGTAACATTCACCGGTGAATTCGATTAAAATTCCTAAATTCAAAATAGCTTTGTCTTTAAAGGCGTAAAAAATTAAAAAAGTCTCCCCAATGAACTAAAAACGATTAAAAATAATATATCGATAAATAAATTTTAAGTTAATCTAAAGAAATTTTTGAACACATGTAAAAACTACATTAAATTTTAATTAGTATGAATGTATTATTGTTTTATGTTTTTTCTTAATATATCGTGTGTTTTTAATTTTTTCTAATATACTCGTATTTAAAATTCTATAAACTCTTATAATAAACAATAAACAACTACATCAGTTTACGTCACTCTCCAAGCACAAGAGTTAATCTCTTTTTTGGAGATGTGTAAAAGTAGATATGAATTTACCAGATGTGTAAAAGTAGATATGTATAGAATTTTTTAAAAACATGCATTTTTATGAATTTTATTAATAAAAAATATAAAAAAAATCTTTATTATAACTTTAATTTTTATTATTTCAAAGGTTTTTGAAAGTAATAAATATTCAATTGATTTTTGGAAATGGCCCCGAAATGGAAATATTTAGGTAAATCATGAAAAAGGAAACATTTCTTTGATTTTTTTCTTAAATTGCACAATTTATCATTTTTATAAATTGAATTTTAGAACACTACTTCATATTTTTCATACTTGTTTGTTATTGGATTTTTTCTTTTCGTTTCATCAATTTTTAAATTATTATTTTTTTATTTAATATGTTTTTTAATTTTTCAGTTTGAACATTTTGCGGATTTTATTTTATTTCATTACATTTCATGATCATTATATTTAATTAATAATTATCGTATTGAAAACTTGTAATTTCTTGATTATTGTGTTTTATATTGCTGTTCACTTATTTATTTTAAAGAAACAAACAGTCGACAATGATATAATAACGTTAAAAAAATACGGTTTAAGACAGACAGCGTAGTTTCTAAATAAGAATCATACATATTATTAAATTGTGTTACAACAAAAGGGTGTGTTCATGTGTATTTGTATGAGAGTAAGTGTAGATGTGTGTTTATGTGTATTAGTGTGAGAGTAAGTGTTCAGGTGTGTGTAAGTGTGAGCATCATTAAACAGTAAGTGGGATCGTATCGCAGCCAGATATAATAAGTCTAAATTTATTTCAAATAAATTAAGGGGCATGTAAAATATATCAATTGATGAAAAAAAAGCATTTCATAAGATAATTGGCGAAATATATGTTATTGTATGTTTAATTTATTTATTAAAGGCCGTAGCCAAATTGTATGATATAGTTAAAAAGTAATAAAACACATATAAAGTTATGTTTTTATTTTATATTTTATGAATATTGACATACAGGTGGCTGGAGAAATGACGTCCAAGGGGACAGAACATACATGGGGTTGATTCGGATACCCCTTAATATGAGGCACCTACATTTTAATGTATGATTTTATGAGTTATGATTTTTTTATGATTTTTGGAAAAATTTTTAACCGTTAATTTTTTTATTTTTTTTTATTTATGAAAAGTTTTTTCATTTTTTTTGGTACTTATTTTTTTAAAATTCTACTTTCACGCATAAAATAATCAGCTTCGTAACGTTATTGGAAGTGACAAACGTTTTGTCTTGAAACGAAGGATTTTAGTTCCAGCGAGTCAGATTTGAACTTTCAAAATTTAAAATATAAAAAAGTAATTTCTTAGTTTCTGAATAACTAATCAAGTAAACGAACGTAAACTTTTCAACGCCTTTTTCTATTCGCATTCAATTGAGGAAATTAAGTGGCCAAAGCTGCTTACGGTATTTGCCGAGTGTACGAGGAAGATGTTATGAATCGTTGAATAATTTGTTGTAAAATAAAGAAGAAGTATATATTATTTTAGAATTTGTTGTATTTTTTTGTTCTTTCCTCTTTGTATCTTCATTTGGAGAAAAACAAATCCAACTTATGTTGGCACTATTATTACAATTCCCAGTAAATGAATCGTTATTGTTAAAAAATATTGAAAAAAGTAGTTACAAAAACACAATATTTTTGTAAGGATATCCATCCTCAAAAAATATTGTGTAATTGTATGTTTCCACATATACCCAGTTTAATATTCTTCTTCTCCTCTTTTTCACATCGCCTCCTAAGTGGAGCATGTGGACACTACCAGTTGCCTCCAGGAGACCCTATCGCCAGCCAGCACTTTTGCCTCCTCCCACGTTAATCTAGTGTTAGTTCTACCGAATAAAGTCAAAAGTTCCTCATGGACAGGACTGCGTGAGCCCGCAGGTTTAAAGAAGAGGCAAGGTTTAGGTTCTCCCGAGGCATGCGTAGCACGTTTCCAAGCCAGGTCCACCGCTGCATCTTCAAGACGCTCGTAATACGAGGCTTCTGCGTCCGTTCTCGGACTTCAATGTGAGTTATAAAATCGAACCACAGTATGCCTAATATTGTCCTCAAGCGCTTACTCTCAAAACTCAGAAGTTAGATGTTCTGAGCTTTTGTAAGGTGCCAAGATTCGCACCCACATAAGAGTATTGGCATTTTACAAGAGTGTAATAATCGTTCTTTTCATTTTGACCGAGTATAGACTAGAGTTCCAGACAACACGCATTATGTTAAAAGTTTCTCCAGTAATTCCTAGGCGGGTTGCGAGCTCTTTGTTCATGCCACCATCCTCAGTTATGTGAACTTCCAAGTATTTAAAGGTGTCTACTTTCTTGATCCTCTGTCCATTATAATAGACAGGCTGACCAGGGTCAGGATAAGATTTGTTGCAAATAATCTGAGTCTTTTTGGTATTAATATTAAAACCCAGGCGAGTACAGTTTTCATGCAGTTTGTTAAAATTTTCCTGAAAATCACCAACAGACTTTTCAAGAAAATCTACACGTCTGCATACTTCAAGTCGCACAACTTTAGGGGGAAGTTCACTTCTATGCCTTGATCCGGTGATATTGATTTGCATAAGATAATATTTAGCTTAATACTATCTTATGCATACTAGCAATTTTATTGTTTTTATTCATTGCTTTTTGCCAAAATTTGCTATCTTTTATCACGAGATTTGAGAAAACGTAATCTTAAGTCAATTACGCGCTCGCGTGTTCTCATATTTACTATTTATTTAATATTTTACTACGATCGAGGAAATTAAGATATCGATTAAACATAATTACGACAAAGTTTGCATGTATTCATAAACTCAGGACGTAAAACATAACCCACTTGATTTATTGAAAATGTAATGACATGTTAGTTATTACAATGAAAAGAGAGTGACCCTGTTTCTTTTCAGAAACAAATTCCATTATAATGTAGGTACAATGATTAGGATTGAAAAAATAAAAGCTAGGTCAAAAGCTAGCAATACAAAATTTGTATAAGTTATGACTTCAATATGAGCGACCTTCAAGTTAAAAAGTAAATCAGAAATTTGATACATTACATGTATTAGAAAAAACTGGAAAATAATGGAAGATTAATTATTGCTAGGTTTTTATTGGAATTCGGAACCGAGTAATATTTAATTTGTTTGTTTTCTCTGTGTATTTGCCAAGTTGATATACTGTTATTCGAAATTGATAAATAAATTTCAAATCATTTGTAATCTTGTATAAGAGTCAAGAAATTTAGACAACAGACGAATGTACAAGCTCCTTTTAAATTGTTTCCGCACACCATTTCGCTTTATACAAGCTGGATGCTAGAAATTTATTAAAAGAAGAGATGACGTCATAGAAGTATTCCTGAATAATCAGCTTGACAAATGAATGCTAAATTGGTCTGACCAATTCATGCGTTTACTAATGATTACATCTTAAATTACAAATAATTATTTGCGATTACTTATTTTCATTCATTCGCGTATTGTCGCGCTACGGTCAAAGTTGTAATTTAAGTATAAGTATAAATTAAATATAAGTATAAATAAATTGCAGAATCATCTGCAGACGATTACTAGTACTTAATTTAACTCGGAAGAGTCTTAAATACATAAAATAAAGTAATATGCTAATTAAAAATACTTAACTTCAATATCAATACATAGATGGCGCTCCAACACGCTAGTGAATGGTTTCTCATTTAATAAGATATATACAAAAATCAAAATATTACCTGTGTCGATATTCGCTAATAAGCGGAATGGGGAATGTTGTAAAACGTAAAGTGGCCCAATGACAGGTCATAAGCCCTGTAAACGCTCGAATATCCATAATCCTGAATTTGAAAAAAATCTTCCTCATCTCTGTAGGGATATTAATAAAAAAATTGTAATTTAAGCTTTAAGTGGTTTTTTTTCAGTTGTTCAGAAAAAAAATGATTACTTTGAAAAGTATGAACTAAAGTTTTTTCTCATATTTTATTTTGAAGCATGAAAAAAAGAAAAAAAAAAGTGCTATCTACAGAAACTAATGTTCAATTTAATATATTATCGTTTTTTCCCACAAAACCACGCTTCAGGTTTATTTTTTGAATTTTTCAGACACTACGTACACAATTTTCAGGCAAGATATTTTTATAATATGAATGAGTTTATCGAATCAAGATAAGTTTGTGGCAGTGTATAACAATGTTATTTTAAGAATTTTCTGTAATGACTAAGAAAAAATATGCATGTAACAAAAACGAAAACATTAAAACATGAAAAAAAACTATAATCTTCTCTAATATACATTAAATTGACGTAAAATTATTTTTATTTTTATCTGATTTTTTGTATATAATTGTAAATAATCTTTTTTATGTTCCTGATTCGGTCAAATGTATCTATTTCAATGTGCTTAAGGCATGAGGCATCATATTTATTTTAATAAATTAATATATCTAAGTCAAATTTGCACATTAACTCTCTGTTCCCGAGAATTCGCTCTCTCGGGAACGAATACACGTATGACCAAAAAATAGATGTATTTGCTATATCTTTATTTAACTTCAAAAGCCAATTATTATTTTTTTAAATTGACTTATAATTGAGTTTTTGGTATTTCCATTTGTTTTTTTATATTCATGTTTTCTTAATTTTAATTTGCATTTCTATATTTGTACATTGTTTATAACCTCTGTACATGTAAAAGCCTTTTGCGCGTTAATAAATAAATAAATAAATATGAGAGTACAACAGGGCGCTTAGGAAAAATAATTTTAATAACTTCATTTTCTTTGAAACAAAGGAATAAGTATTAGGGCGGCTTTGTGACAAACAAAGCCCTTAAAAATTTAGATTTGCCGCGCAGTAATATCAACTAAAAGGGGAAAAATATGAAATTTTTCTTAAATTATGCAATTCGTATTTAGACGGCTTAAATTTGAACAGGCGCGTTTTGGCGGCGGAATTGCGCAATTTGTTGTGTAACAAACTAAGTATTATCTTATGTAAAAAGAGACACGTTAAAATCTTGGTTAGTTTGATATAAAAGCTAGCTAATACTTCATATAAACAACTGGCAAACCGTCGCGCCGTTCCTTCGTCTTTGATCGAAAGGATCACTCTGTCTTTGCACACGGACCTCGCTTCGTCCTACATTCATACGTCTTATCTTCACACTTCACTTCCAATCTTGTTGTACTAGATACCTACACCCTGCTCGTCGCTCATCTGAATAACCGAAATACTTTTGTACTACTAACTCTGTCCGATAAACAAAGTGAATTTTAATTAAGAAAGTGTTCTCTCTACTTAACGACTTCCACTAGTTCCGAGTTCCAGAAATAAAAAGACAATACAACGAGTTTATTTTATAAAAACTAATAAGGCATATTTATTATGTTTGGAGATAATTAATGCTACATTTTTTTATTAAACAAAAATGAAATAAAATGGAAACACTGAAATTACACATTGAAAAATTATAATAATAAAAATATTTTTCGGTTTCGGTAAACAGGTTTCGTCGTAACCGACATCGTCAGATGATGTCGGCCACGACGAAACACGGTCACTGGTAAAAAAAAATATTTAAAAAAATTATAAATAAAAGTGGAATAAAACCATAAAGCATTTTTATTATTATAATTAAAATGCAGTTCCACCAAGAAATGTCAGTAGAAAAACTCCATACATTAAAAAACTTTGCATTTTTCGAGGGATTAGATCAGATGGTTGAACTTTTTTTAATGTGCATATTTTACTGGAAATTTGTATAGTTTAAGGTGACTTAATAACCTGATTACACCTTTGCTTAGCCAAATTTAATTTACCCTCGTTAAAAGCACCAGATCCGTCCATTTGGGTAAACATTTTCTACAAAATCAAAAAAGGTTTCCATACAAAATACATTAAAATGTCTCGCCTAGCAGTCTCATGGAAGAAAATCCTACGAAAATAATATTTTTCTAAGCATCAGAAGCAGATTATTTTTCTTTGGTATTTTCTTTACTTTAATTTGTCTGAAAGAAAATCAAATTTGAGAATAATTTATTTCTCTAATTTTTATTATTTTTATTTTGTAAGGTAATTCAACAAAGATACATAGTTGAAAACATATATTTGTAGATATTAGTCAATACATATACAGGATGGCCAGACACTAGACGTAAACCAGAATTGTGGTGATAGACGACTTAAATGTTAATAAAGAAGGGGCAAAATTAGAGCGATGACAGGGTATTAAAAGAGTTCTCTCGTTACTAGAACGAAGAGATGGTTAGTTATTTATTTTATTTAGATCCGCTTTAGTTACCCACCTAAAATTTAAGTGGAAACACATGTAATTAATATTTTTATTTTCCTATGACAATAAAGTATCTAACATTTGAGTGCTTTATTACCCAAAAAGAATGAGACCTATCGAATACCGTAAGTATTTTTAGTTCATTATTTTATGTATAAAAATACTGTTCCTTAACGCGCGTCAGGAATTGCTTTTTTGAATAATTATTTTAAGATCCTGAATTTTTTAGAAGAGGTTGGTATCCAATTTATAGTTTGATATTTTATAGAGAAATTTTATGTCAAAAACAACGCGGTGTTTTGTCAGAAAATCGAAATTAAAAAAAGTTAGAAGTTGCTCGTGATTTGAATGTGCGTAAGACATGTGGGTCTTACATGAAAGGTACTTAAGAACATTTTTTGAATGGACTCTATCAAAATTGTATGGTTTTGATGTTGCGGACTCCATAGGCATACTTAAGGTTACTGCAAACCAAACTCATATATACGGTGGTTCAGAGCCAGACCGCAAACTTCTGAAGAACATTCCTCATGGTAAACTTTTAAAAAATCCTAATAATAAAAATAAAAAAATATTTTTTTATGTTTTTTTTTGTAATTTGAAAATAAAGCATATTTTTTATTTTTTGGACAAGCATCACTCTCTTAAACCCCTACTCTACTACTACAAAAAATAATGAGATAAAAAATCAAAACCAAACGTATTTGACCAACGAAGCGATACACATCGGACGCGGACAAGTGAACAGGCTGGGTAAGAGAGGTGAGGTGAGGCTTCCGGAAGGGATGTTAGTCCGAGAAATTGTTTTTTTTTATTTTTTATTAAAAAAATCTTGAAAAACGAGTTTTTTGAAAAATATTTATTAGGATTCTTTAAAAAGTTTACCGCGAGGAATGTTCCTCTGAAGTTTCGCATTATGGCACTGACACACAGTGTATATACATTTTGCATACAAGAGTTTCCAGTTTTTCAATGGATTTGGTTGCTCTCGTAAGGGATTTCAGTGGTATTTTACAATATTATCAATGTATTTTTTTATTATTTGACTGCATGATAATCATCATTATATTGTTGTCTGCACCGGAAGGTGCATATAGTACTGAATTGAAATCCAAAAAACAGCCTACCTCGATCGTCTATCACATGTTTAGTTTAGTTTAGTATATTCTTTACATAGAATTCATTGAATCATTTATAAACGTCAATAAATTATTACTATACAATACAATTCAACAATCAGTAAATAAAACTTAACAAACAAAACAATTTTAATCGATAACATAATTAAAACAAAATAACTAAAATCAATTAACGCGAATCTAATGCCAAGCTGTCTTGTCTCGCGAATATTCTTTGACTCTATAGTAGCTCTTTCTAAACAGCTTGTGCTTGACAAAATCTTTAAAAAAAATATTGGAAAAGCCTGAATTTCAATTTACCTTGTTGTCGAATCGTATGCAGTTTGAGGCAAAATAATGATTATTTTTTTGCAGTCTAGAAGTGGGCACAACTAGCATACCTTTATTTCTCGTGTTGAATCTATGGAAATCTCTATTCCTCTTAAAATCATCAATATTTTTATATACATAGATGTTTTCATAAATATATTGACATGAAGGCAAGGTTATTACATCGGTGATAGGTAATTAAGAAGTCACACGAGAGGTAGTATTTTACATGGCCAAATTGTGCAGGCAATTGGTGAAATAAACCAAAGTAGGGAACAAAATACCAAACACTCTTCCAGTGGAACGGAAGAACTGTTGACTACTGTCAGGCCAGCTTCTCCTAAAGAGTTTTAACTGGTTTCCTCTCCACATGAGCAAATGCTGAGAAGTTCCTGATTGGCCCACTCTAGAATATCCTTCCTGATCCCAAAAACTTAGTTAAAATTTAAAGTAATTTAACTGCAGAAAAATCATTAAAAAATATATAAACCTTGTGTATTATAAGCAAAGTAAAAAAGAATGCAAAACCCATATCTATAAAAAAATAGCCAAAGTTATGAATTTTACGTTTCAGGTACCAGTCTAGAGAAAGCTTGCCCACCACATACCGCATTGGAGGACATAAGTCTCCTTGCCGGTGCCCACATACACGGAAAATTTGCTCGTTGCTAAACGAGAAAAGCTGCCCGAAAGAGCTCTCTGTAATCTGGTAGCCTTGGCATCTTTGTGCTGAAAGAAAGTAATCCAGAAGTACATAATATGTACTTCATTGGATTGAGAAAAGAGGGAAGTGACCAGTCTAGAGACAGTGAAATTAAGCAGGGGAAAATCACCTTTGAAATAAATATTTTAGGTCTTCCGTGACAGGAATCGAGCCTGAGATATCATGAGTTGTAAACAAACACACCCACCGCTCTGTAAACTTAACTCGATTTCTTTTGTCTGAGTCCAGGCGGTTAAAGCATACGGTTTTGAGTGTAAAATAAACCCATAATTCTGAAACGGTTTTTTCAACTCACTGGCTGATCTCAGGTAAACATGCTGAAAAGATAATCGAGTGAAAATAAGTCCACCACGTGTTGTAGAAGTAGGAGTGTTCATCAACTTGAAGTAGTTATATTAATTATTGTTTAGGCATTTACTTTGTGGAATAACATTTGAAATATAAAACACTACAAAACGGCAATACCAATACAAGTACCAGTATCGGATATTCAAAATATTACCCATCATTGGGTGTAAATATAAACTCTCTAAATCTAAAGTTTATACTTAAACCTGATGACGTGTAATTCTGAACACTCGGAACTTATAACGATTTTTTTTCTTTAAAAAAATAAAAATATAAGGAAAAACAACAGCATTATAAAATGTATAAAATATTATTAGAAACAAATTACAACAGGGAGGGAGAATACCTTAAAGAAGGGAATATGAAGTCTAGGCATTTACAGGGTTTATGACCTGTCATTGGCTGGTTTAAGTGGCCACTTTACACACTGTGTAACATTCACCATTTTGCCTTTGTTTATAACATCCAAATTTATTTAATTCTTACATCTATTGATTTTAATAAAATTAAAGAGATGAAACCTTTATTGTTGTAAAGAGTTTTATCTGACTGAATTATTTCACATACGAGGCAACGCTTGAAAACAATTTTAAATGTTTAAACTTCTTCTTGGACCAGTTGGTTTTATGGTTCAAATTCAGTCATCTACAAACATTTGGACAAACTCAAATATTGCATTATAAGAAAGCTTAAAAAATTTACAAAATAATTATGCATGTAAGTGTATGTGTGACGGTCCGTGGGTGTGGCAGTGAGATTTGGATTTGGTAGGTGGGTTTGAATGTGTAAAAGTGCGTGTGATTGATATTAGTGAATAGGTAAAAAATATAATGTAAAAGCAAAATTAAAAAGAAACATAAAAGAAAATGTTTGTTGTAGAACTCCCATTTTAAATTTAGAATATATTGTGTTAAAAAATAAATTGTAATTCCGAACTAAAGGAATCGTGAAAGAATCATAAGCATAGTTAGTATGAAGAGCTTGTTGATGGAATAAATCATATTAATTTATAGTTAATGGTAATCTCGTGTGTGGCGTAAAAATACAATGCGTAATGTATTAATGTTTATTATTGTTTATTTATTTTAACACTTTATATACAAATACAGTTAATGTACATATAAGGGCAGGCATATTGCCTTAAGGCAATTTCTCCTTACCTACCCAAACCGTTTAGTTTGAGAAAATTACAAGTACATGGACATATTGAATCTTACAATTTTAGACAAAAATTAAAAACACAGATTAGGAAAATAAAAATACATCAAAAAAATTAACACTATACTATAAACAGAGAAGAGGGGATAGGAAGGAAAGAAGAAGAATAAAGGAACAACTAAAATATTTAGATAGTGACATTTCAATCTTGACTTAAATGTAAATAAAGAAGTGGCGTTTCTAACATTAGTGGGTAGATTATTCCACAATCGAGCAGCTACTACTGTGAAAGAGGAGGCAAGAAAATGTTTTATTTCAGGTATTTTTTAAATCGTGGGATTCCGAGATGGATTTCAGATTATCTTAGACTTCAATTAGTCTACCGGTGCAGTGCTTTATGCACCATGATAAGAGAATGACAATGACTTATATTTTCCACCTATTCTGTTTTTATTGTACGTTTGAAATAAAGATATTCAAAGGTAAAATGGCGTTGTATAGTAACGTGTGGTGTTTTTATTAAGTATTCCAAATGGAATAAATATGCCTGCCTGTCACTTGAATGTAAAACACGTGATAGCCGAGAGTGGATATTTCAATCAGCTCAATTTTGACAATCAGCTGTCGGAACTTTTAATCCACAAATAAATTTAATGGAAATTTTAGCGCTCATTTTAATTGAGGATATTTCGTGCTAACCGAAATAGTAATAAATTAAACAATTTTTTAATAAACGTACCTTTGTCGTCATAAATCGAATAAGTTGGCAAATAATTATATATATTTATTAAGAAAATAACGCAGAAAACAAATGTACCTATTCAGAATACGTGGTATGAAACAATGAGCATTGACAGCTTTTTAAGCGTTGACGTTTTTTGTTGACGTTACATTATGAGTACTGTATGAGTACGTTATATTATGAGTACTAATCTAACATCAAACAAGTGAACTGCTCAACTAATCTTTCGTCAAGCGAGCTGTGCCTGTTTCGTTTTAGACCGCCAGCTCCATACAAGCTGAGCCAGCGTCTCATGGCCGCCAGCTTCACCAGGATTACAATGGGAAGTTAAGGACGTCGCACTTTCACCATGACGGTATAGTTGAAGATAAACTCTCCCGAGCGATCGTGAAGATACACAACCGACTTTATTTTCAAGCTTTGAAGTAGGTACATCGGTATGTACCGTTGGCTCTGATACCCCCGGTACACATATTTACGCATTAAAAGCGAGAAAAATTTTGGTTCCACTAAACAATTTTTGCTTTAATTAAAATTTATTTTAATTTTTATTAATTCTGAAGTGGGCATTTTTTTTCTTAAAATCCTGTTTAAAATACGAAAGAGCATCAAAGTAAATTTTAAATAAGATAGTATTTTCATCTTCTTATATTTTTCTGGAATAAAATTTTTGCTTATTTTTAATAAATGTAGTATATTTTTGAAGAAGTAGACTTACATTCCATATCGATGACCACTGTGGCTGTGACAGTTGGCAGCAGATGCGAGTTGTTAGCTCTGCAGGAGAACTTCCGGAGCACGTCCGCCCTCCGCAGGGCCGGGAGGCGAACTGGTAATCCGATCGGCCGGAGCGGCGACATTGCCCTGTGACGTGGTAGATGCTCTTCAGCAATATCCTGGCCAGAAAACCCGTGAAGAGGGACTGGCTCATCGTCGCGAAACCAACGCGTCGTTGGTATAGGATTTCCTGAAAATTCATAAGATTAGAAAAAAACGTTTATTTATTTATTTTAATTTTATTTATTCATTTTTTTACCATTATAAACAAATATTAATGATAAAAATAATGTGACTTCACTGGGGTTACCCGTGCCGTATAACTTAACAATATACTTTTTAAAAGATACATATTTTTACATTTGAGAATAAACAAAGAAGACTTTAATATACAGAGATAAATAACACAATGTTCTGACAGTTTTTTACACAACGTATTTAAGTTTATATTTAATTTGTGTACATCTTTATTATTTATATTATAAAACGCAAATAAACTAACAAAAATATAACATAGACTGTATATTTGTGCAGCAGTTGATTCAATATTGGTTTGGGCGAATGAGACTATCCATTTTACTTCTACCCATCTCCACTATCTTTTTTTTTTATGGCCTTTTTGAACATTTTCTCATTTCTAATTATTTTAAAAAACAGTAAAATAATAATACAAGACAATGTTATAATTTAATACAATAGTTTTGTGTCATAATTTTAAATGAAATCGTGGCTTATATTTTATTTATTTACATACATAAGTTTATTGTACATTATTTGAGATATACGTCCCAACTACATGGGACTAAAAGTCCTGTGTTGAGATGGGACTAGTAATTAGTTGACACAGACACATGAGTAAATCACCACAAATATAGGATCAGAAACATAAAAAATAATTTAAATAAATATAATTAATATTGAAAATTAAACTGGCGTAAGTAGTGAATTACACCACAGAACACCCAGGTTTCAGAAAAATCACATTTAATTTTTATGTTCACCCAGGGATTCGAACCCGAAATCTTATGTGCGTGAGTCGAGCGTCTTAACCACTACTAAAAGATTCTATAATAGAAATATTTTTTTGTAATTAAATTCAATACAAGTAAATTTTCAAAGTTTTTGCTATTAATAAGACGTAAGCCAATTAATACAATTTGCCAAAATCACAGTAAAATGGGCAATAAAAATAGTAGAGTTAAATTCAATTAAATTTGCAGTTTATTGAATGAAAATTTTCTAAAGTAATTCGTTTATTGACAAAAAAACTTCAATAGCAAAATCAATAGGAAAACACTCGGTCTTAAAAACGGTTTTGGGGAAAAAAAAAAACGTATCTCTTACTTTACGAGGCCAAGAGCTTTGTGTTGTAATGGGATACAACATAATGGAAAGTGGAAGCATGCATATGGAGGGAGTGTTTTAACTGCAACAATTTATCGTCTCTGGAATGGTACCTAAGAGGTGTACGAGTATATGGTCATGAAGAAAAAACTCAAAACAAAATAAATATGTACCCATGTTATTTATATTTAGATTTACTTAGAATGATGGTGTAGTGATTTATGAAATATGTTAGTAGAACCTTAAAGTATTTACTGCGTTACATGTTCACCCATTATATTTGTGAAAAACTTTTACCGGATGTGTGTACTATTTTTTTATATTTTTATAAAACAACTGCTGTTTTTCCTGAACAATTAAAAAAAAAAAAAATCTTACTTTATCTATTATATACACACTTAGGTTATATATATGTATGTATTTTTAGTTTTTTTTTACTAGTTATATGTCTTTGAATGTACCAAAATGCTGAATTTTGTTTCTTACCTTATTTATTTTATCTATGTACCATAGTAAAAGCTCCGGGTGTTTATGTGAATTAAATAAATAAATATAATAAACAACACCTGTATCTAATTTTTTTTAAATTGTGGACTGGCTGCTTTCTGCATAACTAAATTCAGCTGAACTTGAATTAAATATTAGATGTAGCAAGAGTCTTTTTAAGGGAGTGGCTACTCGATCAAGAGTTTCTTATGTAAATTGATACATTTAATTTGTTTTAATGAAATATGTATTTTTTTAAATTAAGTCGTACTGTTTTTCAATTGACTGTTATTGTGTTAAGATATTTATTTTAAGGTAAGATTAATTTAAATAGGTAAATTTCCACCAACAAGCCGCAAAAAGTGGCTAGGTGGAATTTTTATATTTACACGTAATATTTCTTGTTTTGTATCATTATATTACGTCTGTATTAATAAATATGTAAATCTGTAGGATTCTACCAGAAACGAATGACCACTGTCCTCTGACTTACTATTAATTGCCTCAAGGACATTGAGGGGAGACCCTTAAGCCCACCATCCACCCACAGCTGTTATAGAGTCCCGAGGGACTCTTTGTCAGTTGCGCATAGAGGAAAGTTATTATAAATATTCCTAAGGAATACAAATTCTATGCAGATTAAGGAGGGGGGAGGAGGACGTATGGACAGAGGCCAACACGTCGTCCCCCCCCCTCAGGATCCCCTCAATGCTTCTGTTTTTTTTTATTCAAAAAAATATGTTAACAAACAATTTACATAAATAAACGTACCCAAATATACAAAAACATTTTCTTAAAACTATAGTAACATAACAAACATAACTTTGAACGACTTTGGATAAAGAAGGACTCCCTGGGTGGTCAGAGGCAGAGGATCCGAATACCACCCCCGTGAGGGGAGGACAAAACAAAAGAACGTGTGCGTTCCGCTCGGAAGGAAGCACAAACCCAACTGAATGAGCATCCTACAGGAACAGTTGCCTGTCCTAACATATTTTACCCAACTAGGCGTCCGCGCATCTGAGGAGCTCCCAACGCAATACCCAAGTCTGGACAAACTGACGGAAAAGTGCAAAATTCGTACTGTTGGCCATCAGATCCACATTCCACGCTGGTCGCATGACCCCTGTCAGACCATTCAGCATCTCATCTCTGGCGTCATCTAATAGCACACAGTGCCACAGGATGTGTTCGGCCTCAAGGACAGTGCAGACACTTAATCATACATTTCCTGTGTGTAAACAATTGATTATCAAAACATCCAAATGAGTAATGACACAATGCCGACACGCGCGGATATTAAATTGCCAAGAGCAAGGGTAGTAAATAGTACCCGACCTCAAGGTCCCACTAGGAACTAAAATGAACACTGGACAATTTCTATATATAAGCAGTAGCATTCTTAGTTACTTAGTCGGACATTTATACTGTCAGTTACAATATTAAGTTCAGTGCTCAGTTACTCAAGTAAATCGTTTACGCAGTTACATTGTTTATACAACAAGTAATAAACATCTATCGAAACACAACTTTGTTTTCATCTGTCAACCTCCAACTGAGTAGGAGTTCCCGTGTATTTGCATTCATCAAATATACAGGGTGACTGGAGTTGAACCCGCCATAGCAAATACGCATATAGAAGAGGTCATTTGCTAATTATTGAACCTGTCATTCCTTAGCTAAAGTTTGATAGTTTGGGATATATGTTAATTTTTATACTTTATTGAGATTTTCCCAAAATTTGACCTTCAAGTATTCAAAACATTTTTTTATTTTATTATTTCAGTATATTTTTATTATTGTTTGGTAGTCAAAATAAAAAGGTGACGAGCTAGAGAACTAACTCGGAGTAGAATAAATTATCGAAACAACGTGTTTTTTTTTTATTTTCATTCAATTCAATTTGATAGTAATGTTTTTTTTTTGTATTTTTTTTTAAAGCGTAACACTTTATTTTTTAACGCTGGTTTGAGGGAAGTTCTGACGTATTTTAATCACAAATGTTTATGACTACTAACAAACAATAAAAAATACTAAAATAATGAAAACACTTAAAGTTCTGAATGCTTGAAGGTCAAATTTTGAAAATATCTCAATAAAGTATAAACATTGATATATCTCCTAAACTATAAAACTTTAGACACGAAAAGTAAGATCCAATAATTAGCAAACGACCTCTTCTATATGAAAATTTGCTATGGCGGGTTCAGTTTCAGTCACCTGTATATTTATATTTGTAATGATAAAATATAATCATAACAAGAAATGAAACATTTAAGGCTATATTAAAATATAATGAAAAAATATAAATCCATCAGTCGTATTTGGGTAAAGTTATTTCGCATCTAATGAGTATTAAAAGAAAGAGCCGGAAAAACACCGAAAGAAGTCTGTTTATTTTTCTTTTTTGCGGAGAAAATTCTTTGATACCTCATGGATAATCCCAAGCAAGGTTTTATTAATCATTAAACCTTTCTCTGATCTCAGCACGAAATGTCTGATCCCTTTTCGTGAAGGTAATAGATTGTTTTTCTTAAAACGTTCCGAAAGATCGCTGCTTTTCGAGAAAAATCATAAAAACTTTTATAACACGTTTTTATCCATAAAATTCTGCTGATAAAAGATAATATTACCCACCTACAAAGGTTAGTATCTATCAGAGTTATGATAAGGAAGAATTATTTTTAAGCTTTGTGACTTATGTGTACCTTCAATAAAAATTCTGGATTTTAAGAAATCAGAAGCTATCAATAATTTAAAAAAAACAATTGTCATAAATCGTCATTAGAGTAAAAAATAATTCAAGAAGGCAAGATGTACAAACAATAGGGAAATATCCCACACTACGATTACCGATAAAAATATATTAAATGAATTAAGAATAATTAATCGTATTTTCAAAATCAATATCGATATTGTGGAGAAATGTTTTCATAAATAAAATTAAAAAAGAACGTAAAAAAAAATACGTCGCTTAGTTGTAACGTCAAGATTTGTAATATTGTTCTACACAAAATACAATGGCCAGGAACAAATAAACATGAATCGTGACGTATTAGGGGCGGGGCCAATGGAATCACCGTTTTTGCAGGAATTCAAAATTACGAATTGAAAAGTATTTTATATGCTACTAATAATTAAAAAAAAAAAAATCTGAACTGGATAATTTTTCATACACCTTTACTTTAAAAGTTTAAAACAAACCCTATTGGAATAAACTGATTGTCCTTTGAAACAAAAATAAAATTTTAAAAATACTTTTATTTTATGATATTTATTTATTAAGGCTCAAAGGGCTTTTACACAAATATACGCAGGTAATAAATAATTTTCAAATATACAAAAGCAATTTAAAATGAAATGAAAATATGCATAAAAAAACAACGAAAATATTGGAAATATATATTAAAAAAATAGAATAAAATTTTAGGCCTGTACCGTATTCTTTTTTAATTTTTTAATAGTGTTTATTATGTTTCATTGTGTATAGGCGAATGAAGAATACAGTTCAGTGTGTAAAATGTAACAAGAACTCTGGATGAGTGTTTTCGACTCTATGGCTACTCAGGTAAAAATCCTGAAACAGAAAATCGAGTGGAGACAAGTCCATTTCGTAGTATAGGTACATCTTTACCTACCATTCTTGAAGTCCTGGGTTCGATTCCTGGTAGAGTGAATGAAAAATATTAGAAATAAAACTTTGTTATCAGTGTTACACAATTTTATTCTTTTACATGAACACAACTATAGTTTCGGGAGAGCACTCCTCCCATCGACGGGTGATATAAAACTTTTTATCACCCGTTTTATATCACCCGTTGATGGGAGGAGTGCTCTCCCGAAATTATAGTCGTGTTCTTGTAAAATAATCAAATTGGGTAACACTGATAACAAAGTTTTATTTTCATAATAATTTATAATGAAGTGTTACGAAGTGAATGCCGATTCAATTAAAAATAAAAAGAATAATATTGGTTTTGTATGTTGTTAAAAATGCAATATTCCATTGATCCTGGACGACTGGCACCTGAAGTGTGGTTCTCATCACCTTATCTTCACGTAAAGATGATTAAAAGACGATTAATTTGGTTTATCAAGGCAGTGCCGAAAGAGAATTTATGATGATGTATATTATATAAATGTAGATCAAAAAAATTTAACCATTACGGTATCGAATCGTTACAAATTCTTAAGTAGCATTAAAAAAAATTTTAAAAAAATTATCATAATTATACATTTTAACAGTTTTCCAAAATCCACCAAGCCATTTTCTGTAGCTTGTTGGTATTGTTTCTATTTATTATCAATTTTGCTAATATTTTATTCCGATGAATTATAAAATAAACCATATTTGATAATACGGTCAAATTGAATTATAAGTTTACTCTTCATAAAAATAACTAAACGAAAGTTAATGATATGCATTTATCAATTGAAGACCTCGTTCATAATAAAATTAAATGTCCAAAATTTTCCAAAACGATATTATTGGATTTTATTTTTCTCTGTCTATCCGTCCACACTATCGTTTATTCCAAATATTTCTGAAAAATTGTAAGTACCCCAAATTCACTATTAGGAAAACAGCAGTTGTTTACATCAATTTGTTGACAAACAGCGATTGCCCACATAAATTTGTCTGAATAAACCAGAAATATCCTTTAATTAGCATTTCTATTATTATGTAGGGCCGCTATCACTCATTGTTTGAAAGTTCAAAGGTGTTGTGGATATTCTTTCATAAAGGTTTTTAGTAGCGTTTACTAAATATTTATACGATTCTAAATATATAAGTGTTCCAACTACTAAAAAAGTTATTGAAAATCCGCTATTTTTATTTCAACTATTCTAAATTTTGTTTAGTTTGCACGAAATACAACAAAGGTTAAAATATTGTCTAAAATTAGCAAATGTCAGACCAGCATTTTATGTAATACTTAAGTATACATACAACATTTATAAAATTTTCAATTTCTACACAGTGTACTTAAATTATATCTATGATGTTATTTCATTAAAAGACATAAAAGCAATTGTAAAACCGTGGTATTGAACAATGGATTTCAGTATGTCCAAATGTGCAAACATTGATAAAAAAAGAAATATAAATATTGGACAATAGTTTTCCGGCGTTTCCTAGTCGGTGAATTGGTTCCGCCGGATGAATTTCAACCACATGATAAAGGTTTCAGCTCTTTTACTTCACAAAAGTCAACAGATGGAAGAGTTGAGGAAATGTGGATGATCAAACATGGGTAGAATGATGAATGTTACAAAGTGGCCACTTAAATCAGTTAATAACAGGTCATACGCCCTTTGAATGCCTAGACTTCCATATTGCCTTCTCAAAATTTTTTTTTTTCATCTTTTTTAAAAAAAAGGAATAACCCGCTTAGTTTAAATAGAGGCATGTCAGCAAGTGAGATGGAGTGGATATGGAAGGAGGTAATGAAAAATACAACACAACATCTAGACCAATTGAGAAAAAATGTTTCTCGGATTTTTCTTTGCAACTGCTAAGAATCGAACCCGCGACGCCAGTTTTAGGTTTTTTGGCATTTCGAGAATTTTTTAAACAAGGTCTTCAATCGAAAACTGTATGGGAAAGAGTCAAGAAAGGACTCTTATTTCCATTACGAAAATACAAGGAATATAAAATAAAAGCCGACATTGGCGACGTGCTAAGTACGCGAACAGATGTTGACGTCATAAGTTTCGTTTCATAAATGAACCCAAGTAGCAACACGAAATCGATTACGGCGATATTAGATTTATCAATTCTCCCCAAATCATAATATTAATATCGCGTTACAAGGTCGAGATCTATGTAATATAAATTTAAAATAAATTACGGCCGCTAATGTTTCTTTTTATCCGATTGAATTTGTAATGTTTTGTGGCTGAATGCCTCCACCAATGGAGGGAGATTCGAAGGGGATGTGAAAGGATGAAGGGAAAGGGAACATTATTAACCGAAAATGTGGGAAGAACAGAGTATAAAAGGATCATCGTTAGTAAACAAAAACGGTTAAGATAAAAACATCACAGGCGCTAACTGCTTCCATTGTTTTAGCCTAAAGAGAAAAGATGTACAAAAATACCTTCGAAGTTCGGCTTCTGAAAATTGATTCGCGTAAACAACACAAAGCAAACAGTGTTCATTTCTTCTTTAGAAGCTACATATAAACGATGGCGGATTGTGGTGATGTGACCGGAGCAGAGGCGTGTAGTGACTCGGACAAGAGAGTTAAAGTGTGGATAAAAAATGGTTGTGTAACGCAAACATTTCCTAATAAAGCTGTGCCGTTACCTAGCGGCCATAATATCCAGTGATGCGGTGGGCGTAATAAGACGCCTAGAGATGTCAACTTAAAAAAAGAGTTGCCGTTGTCTAGTGGCCGTGATCATCTTATTTTATTGACTCATCAACTAATTTGGATCATAAATTTAGTTTTTCCATTGACATTTCTCGCTGGAACTGCATTTGAATTATAATAATAAAGAAACGTAGTTAGTTTAATTGATATCTAAACAGGTGTGGCGCGCGCATGCAGATTTTGGCTAGAATATTTGTGGAAATTTGGAATGTGCTAATTTTTCAGAATTCGATCATTTTTACCAATTTGCGTATTATCTTTTTCTTATCAGCCAGTTTCTCTCCACTGCTGGATAAAGGCCTCTTCCAATTTTTCCCACGTGTTTCTGTCCTTGGCACTCTGTTTTCATCTATTGCCCACGAGTTCGACGACATCGTCAGTCCATCTCCTCTGTGGTCTCCCTGCTTTCCTGCTAGTATCGTAGAGTCTCCAGTTTAGTATTCTGGGGGTCCACTTATCAACGTCTGGTCTCGCCACATAACCCGCCTACTGCCATTTTTGTCTACTTACTCTTTCTGCGATATCAATCACCTTTGTACGGCGTCTTATCTCCTCATTTCTTATTCGGTCTCTCAAGGAGAAGCCCAACATTTGTCTTTCCATCGACCGCTGAGTGCATTTAATTTTGTGAACACTTCTAGCAGTGAGTGACACGGTTTCAAGACCGTATGTTACCACCAGCAGAACACAAGAGTTGTAGACTTTGGCCTTCAGATTATTTGGGATCTCTTTATTTCTGAAAACGCGTTTCAGCTTTTCAAACGAAGCTCAGCTTAACCCGATTCGTCTAGGCTGTTCTGCAGTTTGATTAAATTTTCCCAATTTGATTTTGTGCCCAAGGTAAATGTACTCGCCAATAGTTTTATTTCAAGTACATATGGTGCTAGGTATTGGGCTTAAAATCTTGGTTTTGTCTTTATTCATTTCCAGACCGATCTTCCTAGAGACTACGAATAATTCTTTTTATTTGTGTATTAAACGACACAGTATTCATTGGGTAAAATTTTATAGCATTTTGTGACTCGTGTAATACTAGTATCAATCCTTTAATATCAACCCTTTGCCAAATTGTGGAGTGAAATATTCAGAGTTATCAACATCGCGCTGTTTGTCTAGAGTAAATATATGTCATTTATATTTCGGAAAATTCTAAACGGCGCTGAAGTGGAGTGAAAGAAAATATTTAAACATCGACTTAATATAATGCGCTTGGAAACGCTGGCTATATATCACGTTATCTCCACTGTATCAACAATATGTATATGTGGGCACTTCCGGCCGGATTAGGCTGAATCCACACTAATTAGGGGCGAATTGAATAAATACGTGGTTTACCCTGGTAATTTATTAAATGAGGGAATAAATTTGATAATACTATAAGGAAAAATTGGATTCTAAAAATATTCTCTTGAGCTGTGACGTATTTCATTAGTTATAATAATTCATATTTCGTTTGTTTAATACATGTATAAATATGTACGTGTTATGGATATATATTTACATTTTTCATACATGTACGTGAGTATTATTATTGTTTTGTCTTGTTTTCTTTGTATATTTGTTGTATATTTTGTATATATTGTGGCCGGGTGGATGAAGAATACAGTTTTGTGTATAAAATAGAACCGAAACTCGACTCGATGGCTGCTCTCAGGTAAAAGTTTCGAATAAAGAAATCGAGTGGAGATAAACTCGCCAAGTTTTTAAAACAAGTTTTTCAACTTTCTAAAACAAGACAAGGACAATCAAGACTAATGAACCAGGGACTGAAATTATACAATAAACTACCAGACAAAACTAAACAAAAGACTCAGACAAACTTTTCAAAAGATGTAAAAAATATTATTTTGAACAACAGAGTATAAATGAAAAATGTATATATTATTTTATGTAAAATGAATGTAATAATCCGTAAGGGTTTATAAATAAATTTTCAAATAAATTTTTTTAAATTTTTTTTTAAAATTTTTAAAAAAATATTTACACAACAGTCTTACTATTAAAATCCTGCTGAATTGTAAGCATACAACTCGTTATATTGCTTCGATTTTTTATACTTAAACTCAAACTTAGTTGTGTAGCGAATTACTGTAGTCTTTTACACTTACTTTTTACTTTACTTTACTTTACTTTTACACTCTAGATTTACACTCTCGCCTGATTTCATCATTCGTAACCCTACCGTAACACTGTTTTCCCACACATTCGTATAAGAGATCGCATTTCAACCGCGTTCACTCATCTATAACTATTTTTTCCGTTTTCGGTAGTAGCGTCTTCCCTCATATGCAATTTAAGATAAAAATGTTTTTCACATCTTAGTATTATAAATCTTTTCTATAATTAAAATTATATGTTTTCTCATAAAAGGTAAAAGTAAAAATAAAAAATACAAAAAAAACGGCTAAGCATTATCCGCAGTACAAAAAGTTAGTGTATATGTGATTACTCTCAAATATGATAATAATACACGTTTCTCGTATAATGATGGTTAAGTAGTACCAAAAATATGTTATTATCATAGTAATAAAACTCTCAATTATGAAATAACCAAAAAAGCGTTTTTAATTTATTGATAAAAGAACTTAAATTTAACATGTCATGTAACAAGAGCAAAATAAGAGAGTGGTTACTCGATCAAAAATGTATTTATAAATAGTTATGAATCTAGTTTATGTGTGTGCATTTTTATTTTTCATGTTTTTTTGTGTTATTTTTTTATTATTTGTATGCATATAAATGATCGTTCCGGCTGTTAATTATGCTTAAAAATTCATGTTTTCATATAAATATATTTTTATATAATTTTCCACCAGCAATCCACAAAAAGTGGCTTGTTGGGATGTTAGTAGTTTAAAATTGAAATTTTATAAATGTAAAATGAATCTTCGTCGTCGGCCTCGTGGTGTAGTGATCAGCGCGGACGGGTACGATTCTCGACATGATTTATTAATTATTTTATTTTATAAATTTATTGCAAAAAATAAGTATACATATTTAAAAACAGGTAATCTTTATAAAACTAGTGAATAGAAAATGAAAACAAAGTGTTCCCTGTTTAGGATAGTCTCCACCTAAAATGGCTCAACCTGTTCTAAAATGGAGATTTTTTATCTTTTAAAGCATAAGTAGTTCTATATTAATATAACAATAACTAAAAAGAAAACTTAAACTACTTAATTATAAATGCCTGGCTAATCAAATGTAAGAAATTGAAAATCTTAATTTTAAGAGGTACTTTTAATTTTCTTGTTATTTTTTTTTTTCTGAAGATGAATTGAAATTTTCGATTTACTTTGTTTTATTTTTTATCTAGTTTTGATTACATTTATGAGCACACACTATTTATATATGTGTTTAATTTTTTCATATACTTAAAATATATTCAAGTAAATTGCTATTCTTAAATTTAAATTGTTTTATTTTACCCTATTTTGTTACTTTAATTTTTTTTTTTTTTTTTTTAAACTATTTTTATCTGTTAATTATTTTATGTTCATTATTTTGTACGTATACAGTATTATGTCTGTACTCTTTTAATTTGATTATTAATTAAAACAAATGTCTGAGCACCCGATGAAAAACTATTATTTAATAGTTTATCGGGACAAAATATATTTTAATACTTTGTTTTTTTTTTTATAATGTATTAATATTGTAATAATGTAGATATTTTATTAAATAAAGACTATAAAAAAAACAAATATAAAGTTTATATATGTGCCAAGAATATATTTTACTTAGACATAAATAATATAGTATAATATATAAAAAAAACAGATATAAAGTAATAAAATACATAAAAATATAAATAATATGTGTACCAATTATATAAAGTACCATGTTTATTAATATACATATTTATAGTTTTCGAAAAAAGCTCTCCATAAACTTTTTAAATGTGCAGTTATTTTTATTTCAAAATTTGCTTTACATTTTGAGTTTTTGATATTTAGCAATAAATCATTAAATATTTTTCGAATGAAACGAAATATTCGTTTAAAGAAGAAATCGTGTGCAGAAATAACCACATTGTAAAACGAGGTTAGCACAGAGACATACATATTTTGTAGGCCCAAAAATTTCTAATTATTTTTTTACTGATAGTATTTCATGAATCCCAAACATTTAAAATTTTGCTTCTTTTAAAAAACACTCACTATCCTGGATTCAAACTAAAGATATTAACTATTTTTTCCGTGGTATATTTTGTTGCTCTTTAATAATAAGGAATATTTTTATGATTTTTCATATTATTTGTTTCCTTTTTTATTACTATTAAATAAAAGAAGTACCTTATAATATCTTACGTAATATTTTCTTTTCTTTTTCTTATATTTGACAAAAATATTATACTTGTCTGTTTATTAAAGGAGCATACAATTCATAAATATTTCTTGTATACCCACGAACAGGCCATGCCTTTGTGGGATTTATTGTTTACTATTTTTACTGTTAATATGTTTTTCATTGCTATGTAATTATCCTTTTTTTAATACTCTGTTTTTCCCCTTATGTGTATAGTAAAAAAAACAAAAAAAATATAATAAAAAAAATAAAATAAAAAGGGTGTTTTTTTACTAGAACAGTTTACACTAGAACATTTAATTTTCCCTGGACTGGTACCTGAAGCGTAAGACTGATCATCTTACCTTCACGTAACAAAAAATGATCATGATACGCTGCAATTGGTGTTTCAATGCAGTGCCCTACGCGCAATTAAGCGCGAATAGGGAAGAATAGTGATGATAATAAATCGTGATAAAAAATGTTTTATAAAAAAAAAATTAGACTTACCTCCTGTTACGACACAGAAGAAAACGGGCGTATCTCCTTCCCGAAATGGTCCCGCCTTCCCGAATATCTCTCTTCCTTCCTGGTCGAAGATTCTCGGAGTAGCGGGAGCCTCTGCATCAAACCAAAAACATTTACTTAAGCATAAAATACACATTTTCTCAAAATAAATCATCGCTAAGCTCGAAAGCAAACAATTATTGATGTTTAGGAACGCGACACGATGGGGATTACGCTAAATAATTATTACTTTCGGGCGTCTGCGAACTGAATTTCTTTGGGCTTACAAGAAAACCGAGGTGAATTGTTATTAAAAAAAACTAATTGTTCCTCATCAAACAAAAATTATTATTGTGGTGGAAATTAATTCAACTTATTCATAATAAGCGATCATGAAAATAAATAAAACATCGGATATTTGTTATTTCGCAACAATTATTCACCAATTAAGTTACTTAGCCCAATTTTGAAATTCAAATTTGAATTTAAAGAGAATTTAATTGAACGTAGTTATGTAGAAAGCAGCCATAGAAAAGTAAAACTGAGATAATAACACGTTTGTGGGAAGAGTGAATAATCAAATCTACACAACAGTTGGAATGTTTTTGACTTTGACAAATGATAAACAATGACTACATTAGTTTTTTAAAAAAATACAAACAATAATTTCATTACGTATTTACCAATTTTAATGATTTTTAAACTACCGTAAGATTTTTCTAGTGATGTAGGTATTTTCTGCAAATTGAAAAATGCCGTTTTTAATTTTAGACGGTGATTATTACAGTTTTTTGTATGAAAACGGCCTAGTTGTTTTTAGCAGAACATAAAATTGACCTTACTGCTCTCGATAACACCAATATCTATTTTTTCAAAATTGTAGATTGGCTGCTCTCTGCATAGTTACGTTTAATTGTCAATAAATTAATCATAAGTATTTTTTCATTTACGGTTATATTTATTAGATAATGCACAAACCATGAAATAATTTTGTTCTAATTTATAAATAAACAATACAATGTTTTTTCAAACAATTTATATGAATTAATGTAGGTTGATACTGAAACTAAACGTTCTTGGGGATTTATTTAAAGTAATAATTTTAGTTACCCAATGTGGGCCCTGTAAATTCCAAAATTTCCGCATTCCTCAAAAATAAGAAAATAAACGGATAAATTTGTTTTTGAAATATTTAGCGACAGCATCAACATTCAAACTGTTTTAAAAACATGTACCGGAGAATCGACTTATTTTACATTCGTTAATTTATCTCAAATTTTAGTTATTTAATTATTAAGTCAACTATATTTATTTACTTATTTACGTTATATGAAAATATATATTTTTTAAAATTTTGTGTAAAAATTATTTCCATTTTCTTTATGATTAACTATTGGATGAATTGTAGTTTAAAACGTTTTTAAAATATTATCTATATTCAAATAAAAGCCACCTTCTTCGTTTCTGTTGAGATATTAATTCGTAAGAACTTTGTTATTAGAATTAATTTATATTTTTATTTATTTATAGGATACAATAAATTAAGAAAACAGTATAGGAAAATGTTATTTTACCTAAAAGTTAACAAAATATTGGTTGATGCAAAAATTAAAGCATTTCTTATGAACCTACTAAAATTTTGCTGAAACTTTAGATTAGAAATCATTACTATAAAAAGTGTGTTTTGTGTCATCAGCAAACAAACTTTTGAAAATATTATATCTAAATAGACATGTAACGTTGATAGATTGTGCTGCTTTTTAAAGTTTATATGTTTTTTTTTGTTTGAAAAAAACATGATTCAGCAGTCAATTCAAGAATTTGGTTCTGCTGATGAATGCGCAAATTGGTAATAAAAATTAACAGGCCAGTCATTCTAGAGAACGATTTCGGTAACCATTTTGCAGTCAAAAACCTTTAACCTACTTCCACTGTCCATAAAACAATTAGTAAAAAGAAAATGTTTAAAAAGGCTATAAAAAAAATCATAGCGGAGGTAGGTAGAAATAAAATAGATCGTGTCGTTTGGCCAAACCAATGTCGTAATGTCTAGTTCACTTTAATACTCAAGGTAATGTTTAGTTCATGTTTTAATAATATATAATACTATTATATAAATAATATACATGTATACAGAGAAGAGTTAAATGTGTTTATAGATTGTATAGTGATTAAACTAAAGGTATTAAAATATTTCAAAAATTTGTAATTTTCTCTCTGAATATTATGTTTTCTATGAACATAAAAAAAATGTGTGTCCTTGGCACGGGTTACCCCAAAGAAAGCCTATTCTTTGGAATGTTTGATATCGTATAAAAGGCAAAAAATGAATTTATTATAATACGACTAGTAGTATAACCAAGTTGATATTTAATATGAGCAATTAAACTGAATGAGAGTAGGCTTTAATAAATAAACAGTAAGTGTTCCATCGTCTAGCGATACGATATTAAAAGGATGTAATTGTTGAAATTTATATGTGCATTTAACAAAATTTTCAATGTACTAACAAACTTTGTCATTGTAATTTATAAAAGTAAGAAATTCTATTTATTATTTAAAACGAATATGAATAATAACATTACCCACCATTATGACATAAGTCAAACTTAAATTATAAATCTGCTTAACAATAACTCTATGATATTATTTAAATTATGAAAGTTGGCGAAGCTAACGAATTTCGAGAAGGGAACCTATTTTTGATACATTATAATATTAATTCCAGTAACTCTTACGACGCTACTTTTACCAGTAAGATAATTTTAGCACGATTTGGATTTAATTTGAATTTCTAATTTGTGATTTGCCCTTGTTTTCTTAGCGACTTTGGAAATATTCGCGATAAATAATTTTCCGCTCGGATTAAAATTATAATTTGAATAATAACATGCTTAGAACGAAATATCACTAACGATAAATTATTGTTGCCACGCACGATTATTTTATTTTCCTTATGCGTCTTTTAATCATGTTCAAAATATATTTTTTTTAACCTTTTTTATACTTTTACATTGTTTGTATTCGTTTTTTATACAGAATAACGATCCCTCGGCACGGGCGAGGGAAACATTTTGCAAAATGTGAAACATGCCTAAGATTGGCTATTTAACAAAGTTAACATAATAATAACAATTAAAAAAACGGAATTCGTCCAATTAACCAAATTATCATTAACATAATAAACAATAAAAAACTAAAACAATCATTAAAAACACAACTAATTTATATAGACCAATAGAACAAATTTCATACCCAGTACACACATTTTACCTATTTGGCTTGATCCACTCATCGATCCGTGTGCAACCCACCTCCGCTATCCATTTCTTAATAGCGATTTTATATTGTGAGAACTTACAAATTGTCCTTATGGATAATGGAAGTAGATTGTGCACTTTAACAGAGTAATTTAAATGAATAGTTATCCATTGGTAGCTGGGAGCTGAGACAGCCCCAATAGGCCCTGAGCCCTACTGTGAGTGCCCAAATGTGCTCCGCGTAACGAGCTTGGGTCATGGGCCAGGAAGCAGGGCATAATGCTCTGGTAAAAAGTATCTGGTTAGCATCATGCAAAAAACTGATAAAAGGGTACTCAAAAAGGTTTGCTTTCGACCTAATAAAGCTCAGCCAAAATCAAGTGATAGTTATTACAAGAGACCTTACAAGGCACTGCAAATTGATAAAATGAACCTTTCTTCAACTTTCAAGATGTAGATTCTGCAATGCAGATGAGGAAACACCTATACATATTCTATGAGAATGTGATTCTTTACATCGCAAAAGGACCCTCGTTCTCGGGGTACTACTGGATAAACCTGAGGATATTAAAGAGCACGCTCTCCACCTAATAGTCCAATACTTTACGAATCTGGGCTTGGAAGGGGAGATTAAGAATTTCTATTAAGCTGTACGCGCGTTCGCCTTACATGCTTATCACCTTTGTAACTCTTGTCAAGCGCTGGCGCTGTTTCAAACTCCCCTCTTTTATTGAACTCGTAGAAAGCCATTTTATGTTACTTTCGTTTCCAAACAGGGCCTTTCTTTAGCAATATTTTAAAACAAAATGATCGTGATACGCAGCGATACGTGCACCAATATAGCAGTAGCGAGCGGTGAGTTTTTAGTTTGGTAAGCTACGAAAATTCTGATAAAATGTCCATAGCGGTAGTGTGGCACATAAAAAACAAGTTTATTTAATATTTGATAAATCATCCATAACAAATGGCACTAGCGGCTAATAGTTTCAGTAAAAATATTTTATAGTGTGGCACAAATATTTAATTTTAAAAAATGCATTAAAAACACATGATTGCAGAATAAACTGTTGTTTTTAAACTCTAATGTCCAGAATGTGTAGATTAGTCAATTCGTCACACGACTTGAAATTCTTTCGGATAGATCTTCCGGATTTCAGTAGATCTCTTCGCGACTAAAACAGTGTGGGATGAAGTTGGATTGGCATGGTTTAGCTCAAAGTCTTGTGTATTTTGTTTTTATGTGTATATTGTATACCATTATTGTATTGCCCTTGTTTGTCTTTGCTACATAGTTTTGTGTTCTTTTTGTTCAGTTTCTTGTATTTATGTTCCTTCATGTAACTGTTGTAATTGGCTAAGTCCGTATATATAAAAAATAAATAAAGAACATAAGAGTACATTGAAACGTAAAGTGTAAAAATTGTCAATAATCATTTTCCATAGTTATGTCAATTATTAATTAAGCGTACACATTATAATTAATCGGGTTGTGGTCCTGTGGCTTGTGTCTCGGACTCACGGACTAAAGGTCTGGGGTTCGAATCCCACTCTACCCTAACTTGATTCCTATTTTCTAATAGTAAGTTATTTACAACTCGTTAAAAAGGGCCCTCAAAATGAAATATTTGGGTAAATCATAAGAACCCAAATATTTATTTCAAAAAAAATAAAATAATACCAACCCAGTAATAAAATAAAATAAATTTAAAAATAAAAAAATGTTAGTTAGATGAAAATATAACTAAATGTGAGATCAGTGTGAACGGAGATATTCTTAATCAGGTAGAAGAATTTGTTTATATGGGAAGTATGTTTATTAGGGATGGAAAGACCGAGAAAGATATTAAAAGGAGGGTGAGTGCCAGGAACAAGGTAAACGGTGCACTGAAATCTACTTTTGCAAACAAATGTTTATCGCAGGAGGCTAAACTAGCAGTTCACAATGGAGTTATAGTGCCAACTCTAATGTATGGGAGCGAAGTATGGAATTTGAAAAATGATGATGAAAGTAGGTTGAATGCTGTCAAAATGCGATCCCTCAGGCGAATGTATGGTAAAACGATGTATGATAGGTGCACGAATGTCAAGATCCGTAAAAATAAGATGATTACAATGGTTGGGCCATGTGCACAAAATGAATGATAATCGTTCCACCAGTGAAATTATTTATACCACTCCGAAAAGCAGACGGACAAGGAAGGTTAAAAACGTAAGATGGCTGAATTATGTGTAAAGTGACATCAGAGCAATTGGTCTGATGAACTGGACAAGAGTTGTAGGGCGTAGGGAGGAATGGAGTCAGATTCTGAGGGAGACCAGGGCTCTCAATGGGTTTTAGCGCCACTGATGATGATGATGTATATTTATTACGCAAAATGTTTTAGTTAATTACAACGAGCTGGTTCCATTAGTAAAATTTAATTTAAAGTTTTCATATGTATGCAATAATCAATATTGATTTAACCTTTTCGTGACATGACAACATTCGGTTTGAATAGCTTTTTGTTATTTTCATTTTACCATACGAACTTGTTGACTTAATCGAAACTCCAATTTAAGTAAAATTTAAAATTATAGCCATACAAGCCATAGTTTCTTAAATATTATAAAATAAAAGTTAGCTTAATGAGACGAGATGACTTTTACATGTCTACCGGTTTCAAGACATAACCGTCTTTTCGTTAGGACACTAATTACATTATGCAAGAATGTTTTAAGTATGTCCAAATGTTTATAGACAGGCTTGACTTCTTCCATATGGAGTTATTTAGAACTAAATTTATTGCAACAGGAAGAGAAAACATATTTGAGAAGGGAATATGGAAGTCTAGGTATTTACAGAGCTCATTACCTGTCGCTGACTGGTTTAAGTAGCCATTTTACACGCTGTGTAACATTTACTCTTCTGCCTATGTTTAAACATCCACGTCTTCTCAACTCTTTCATCCATTGACTTTCATGAAGTTAAAGAGCTGATATTTTTATCATGTGGGTGTGACTCATCCTGCTAAACCAATTCACCTGCTAGGCAACGCCTGAAAACACTTTTCGTACTTGTTTTTATACCAGTAAGTTCAATCAAAAATGTTTTGAATATGTCCAAATGTTCGTAGACAGGTTGGACTTCCTCCATAGTGGGTTATCAAGAACTAAATTTATTGCAATAAAGAGGGTAAACATTTTTAAGAAGGTGAATGTTATACAGAATGGTAGAACTGGCCACTAAAACCAGCTAGTGACAGATCATAAGCCCTGTTAATGCCTAGACTTCCATATTCCCTTCTTAAAAATGTTTTCTCTCTCTGTTGTAATATTTTTTTTTCACTAACGTTGGTAAGTAGCTATCTAGAAATATTTATTAACATTTGTGCAATGTTGGATCATAATTGAAGTATAATAAAATATTTAGTCTTTGTCCGGGCGGAAAATAAATACAGGTTTGTGTTTAAATTGAAACCAGAATCCTGGACAGGTGTTTTTGATTCGATAACTACTCTGAGATAAGAAGTCCTGGCTTCGATTCCTTGGAGGATCAACATGAAACATTTGTTAATAATGTTGTTTTACGCAGCAATATTTCACTGTCCCTGGATTGGCGCCCAAAGCGTAGGACTGATCAGCTTACCTTCCTGTTACACTATGGTCAAGATATACAGCATGCACCATCGGGTGTTGATAAGAGATGGGTGATGACGATAATAAAATAATTTTAAAGTATTTCTTGCAAACCTGGCAAACCCAGAAAAATCTAAAATATAAAAAATTGAGCTATGAATTGAAGCTTATTCCGGTTATTGTTTAGAATCCATAGAATTGAAAATAGTCCAGAAACCGCATACGAGCATCAAGCAGAAAGCGACTAAACTATTTATAAATGAGTAGTTTTAAGTTTTGACCCATTAGTTTCTTTGTAGACGTCGCTCAGTACGCAACTCCTGATTTGAATTCAACTATGCCGTGTTGTGTTCTTTGAAAATGTAGAAATACTGCTAGGATCTTAAAGAAACAGTATAAGATCACATTTCAATGTAATTAGCAAATGAATGTGTAAATAAATACATGACTTAAAAATTGAATTATTTTTCCATCTGTAAGGTAACAACCTTCAACAGAAGAAAAGAAAATGGAAATTTCGTTAGTGTTGCCAGGGCAGTAAATTTGTTTACCCTACTTTGTTCATCTAATGAGAGAAATAATGAAAATTGGACTTTGGATTAAACAACTCCGTGGTGGATATTTGACCGACATTATCTTTAAAACATCATATATTATTTAACATGATATAAAAATATCCGTTTTATGTAAAATAAAATTAGTTTTATATCGTAAGTTCAAAGTTCATTAATTCAATGACTCTTATAAAATGACCCTTTACATATCTACTTTATTGCGTCAATCAATATTTCCGTGTGCACAATAAAATTTTATAGAAATTAACAGATTCCTTTTTTTTTAAACCTTACATTTTGTTATGATTATATTTTTTCCCATCGTGCAACATTACGCCGCGATATCATGAATGCGCGCGGCGAAAGTGGGGCAAAGTGAGGGTATTTTTGGACACAGTTCGCTGTATTCAAATATGATTCTACGCTCCTTCTGCACTATTCTGAATTCTATGCTCGTTGCATTATAAGTTCAAAATATTTATTTGAATTTGGAAGATATTTTTTTTTTTTAATGCACAAAATACAAAATTTTATAATAGACACAATTATATGTTTTTTTATGTCCCAACTTGTTAGAAAATTCCGTGTTGAGTCGAGACTCTTCGATGTATAAATCAATAATCAAAACAATATACAAAATAATCAAAACAAAATACAAAATAATGATAGAAAAATATAAATAATAAAAATTTATATATGTCAAAAAATGGAATGCAGAAGTTTATAAAATAATACGTATGATAACCGATATTAACAAATTCAAACAATATACAAAATAATCAAAACAATATTCAAAATAATCAAAACAATGTACAAAATGATAATAGAAAAATATAAATAATAAAAATTTATACATGTCGAAAAATGGAATGCAGAAAAGTTATATAATATTACGTATGACAGTGATGATATTCACATATATGTACGTTTATGGATAATAATGAAGACAGCGGCGATGTTATATATTTATTCCCGAAGTAATCTCATACAGTGGTCTCCACCCCTCGATACAATCCAATTATGGAACTTCATCTTAAATATAGACGTTGTTTTGGAGAACTTAATATGTTCATCCAAGACGTTGAACACTCTTGGAGCTATATATGAAAAGTGTCTCCGAGAAAGCATCGTACGTGTTTTTATTTTATTTTATTTTATTCAGAAAACATACAGTCATACATAATAAGTACTAAAACAACAGTTTTTTAACATAAAAAGACCAAGTAAGTTTTCATAAATTAAAAAGATATAAACATTAAATGTGACAAAAAAATAAATAAGAATTTTAAGTGAGAAAAGAATAATTGTTGACATTTGGGTTTTCCATGGAGGTAATAAATTAAAATAAATAAAAATACCGAATGTACACTCCGAGCCATCCACACACACATATGAACGCACATATAAAACAAACACAAACATATACATTACATGCGGCACATATACATAGCATAAACCACTCAGGATGCACATTCAGCAACTATCCCAAATAATCGACCCCATGAAGAAATTTTCTGTACGAATGCAACGTGCAGTTAAAAATGTCTACATCAATACTGAGTCCGTTATAATTTCTACAGGTACGTCAAATGAATGAATTCGAGGTATAATTGTTTTTACAAGTTGGTACTTAAAAAAGGGAATTTAATCTAGTATAGCGAAGAGGACAACGGAAACCAATATTTTGTAAAAGATACGGCGAATCAACTATATTAATGAGAATTTGAAAAGAAAAATTAAATCCTATCTAAGGCGCCTTTTTTGTAGTGATTCATTGTGTTGAGTTGTGGTGATTTTGATTTTTTGTGTTATCGGTATTAAGTAGTTTAGGTTACGCAAAAATATCGTACGGGCATTCTGTTAGGACCTCCTTCCGTAGTCGCTATTAATTAATGTTTTTATAAAATTTTAGGACCGTGTTTCGAATCATGTAAAACGAGGTTCCAGTGTATATAACAATATGGCGCATCAGTTTGTATCAATTACTAAGTTAAAACGTTTCTTTAGAACTTTCCCATCGATTAAATTATTTCGAGAATAATATACGCGAAATGGTGTTATGTTAAACATCCCCGAAGTTAGAAACTCTTAAATAAATTTTCTTTGTAGAAATTTTGCCACGAAAACTTTTGTTCGTAATCGTAATAGAAATCAATAGACTTTATTTTTATATATTTAACGTTTTTACGCGAAGTTTCGAATATTTCTTTCATCTGTTTCCCGAATCTCTCACTTGCCACAATACTAGAACTTTCTTCATATTTCAATACCGTTATTATTGAATTTTACAAACTTTTCGATTTAAATTCAATTTTACGTTTTCGGGAAAAAACTTCGTTGTGAGTTTTCAGATTATAATAGAGAGTATAAGATATTTATTTATTGTTTTCCTCTACGGATGCAAATCGTGGCACCTATCTATGGCAAATCAACAAAATTCAGAGTATTATTTACATTTAAAACACAAACTTCGTGGTAAAACATTTGACAGAATGTTATTTAATATTTGTATATAACCACTTACGTACTTTTCTATGTCTACCGGTTTCGAGATAACCTAATCAGTTCACGTAAGAATTGCTAATTAAAATGCATGGCAAGTTGGTTTTATATTTTAGTGTATAGTTGGTTTTGCATATTGGTTTAACTGGTGTCCTGACGAAGAAACGGGTACGTCTGAAAACCGGTAGACATAGAAAAATTAGTAAACGTTTGTTTACAAATATTTATTAACATTTCCAAAAATGTTTGACCATAAACTTAATCCTTTGAATTTTAATAATATTTTATCAGCGAGTACGGCCATAAAAAAAAAAAATAATTAAGTATATAATCACATCTCTTAATACTTATTTTTATCAATCCTGTCTGAAAATTAAGGTTTGCTTATTAAAATGCATAGCACGTTTTTTTTTTTTTTAAATAAATATTTGTTCTTCTTATGATTTACCCAAATATTAATTTTTTGAGGGCCATTTTCAACGAGTTGTAAATAACTCACTATTAGAAAATGGAGTCAAGTTGAGGTAGAGTGGAATTCGAACCACAGACCTTTGGTCCGTGAGTCCGAGACACTAGCCACAGGACTACAACCCGACAAAAGCATAGTGGGTTTTGCATGTTGGTTTAATTCTTATTTAAGAGACAGGCACGTCTCGAAACCAATAGACAAAGAAAAGCCGGTAAGTGCAATACAAAAACATTTCATTACAATTAATAAAAAAAATGTTTTTAGAATTAATAGATGTCTCCGAATAGATCTTGGGTGTGCGGTGGTTTGAATTTGTAAGGAATGAAGTTGTAGTGAACTGTTTTCGGTGTATGGATGATTAAGTTAAGTGTTGTTACATATATGGCGTGTACTAAAATAGAAACTTAACTTATAAATTATGTGGAGTTTTTTATTGATTTTTTAACTTATTATTAACTATAACATTGGTTCGAATACAAAAAATTTAAATGCAGACAATACTGATTGAATCTAACCGTGTTAATAAACGTATATGAATTTAACGTTTGCGTGTAATGTCGTTTTATTTTTAATCTATATAAATGATATTGTTGAAATTTTTAGCGACGTAAAATATTTGCTTTTTGCTGATGACTTCGAACTTTATAGAGTTGATAATAATACTGATGATTGCAATACCCTGCAGCTGAATCTCAACAGAATTCACAAGTGGTGCTATAAAAATAATCTGTTTCTCAATATAGATAAATACCAGGTTATTTCCTTTTCTGAAAGTAAGAAACCTTTAATTTTTAACTATTTGTTGAACCACGCAACAATTGAAAGAATTTATTTCATTAGGGATCTTGGCGTTTTTTTTTTTGATAAACTTACATTTATCAAACATATTGACAGATTTCAAATGGGGCGCTAATTATGTTGGGATTTATTTGTAGGGTTACTAGCAAATTAAAAACTATCACACCAATCAAGTCACTTTATTGCTCCCTGGTTAGAAGTCGTTTAGAATATATTTCTCCAGTCTGGTCGCTGGTCGCCCCATTATCGTGTACATTCTGATTCACTCGAGCGCGTCTAAAAGAAATTTCTAAAATATATTAATTTTAAACTGCATATTCCAGCAGCTTTATTTGATTATAATCAATTGTTATCTTCAGCAAATCTTTTTAAACTTTCCGATAGAAGAATCCTAACTGACCTAATATTACTTTATAAAGTGATCAATTCATTCATTGACTGTCCAGATTTGCTGGAGTTGGTGTGTTTCCGTGTACCTGGTCGACATACCTGCCACAGATCTCCTTTTTGCTCTGCAAGTTCTAGGACCAACTATCACATGCACTCGCCTATCCATAGGCTCCACAGATATGGTAATCAGTATGAGGACAAGGCTGATATATTTGGTTCTGGACTTGATAGTTATAAAACAAGTCTGATTTATTTTTTTCTCTCGCAATATCATTCCAAAACTTTTCTTTATATTTAAAAATGTTTTCCTTTTTTGCTTTTTCATATTTATGTATTTATTTCGTAAATGTTTTTGGTTGCTTATGTGTATTTACCTACTTGTTACTATTGTTATGGTTATGCAATTTTATTATTTTTATTATGTATTTATACACGTATTTTTTTTTTCATATTTATGTTCAATTAAAAGCAATTTATGCCGTTTATGTAAAAATAAAAAGATAAATAAATAAGCTTTGTCGCTTTGGTCAACCAGTACCATCGCTGAACACAGAGAGTCTGATTTACGTTTCCGTTTCGCGTCAGCAGGTAATTTTTTAGTTTGGAGTAGCGAACAGCTAAATCGTAAAATAAGTCAAGATCGTACATCTTCTCAAATTTTGAAAAAAATCTTATCACTTTTACTAATAGAGAATTCTGAATACCTACTGAAGCATCCCGAATGTGTAACGCTTCAGTTATTTACGACTATGTTGCAATAGACTTGGTGAGGTTGGCCTGCAGGCCTACTCAAAAGTTTGAGACACTCACCCACTATAACGAGCCTGACGTGCGTAAGCTTGAACGCTCCACCCTGAAGTCTTTTCGGTAGTAGTAGACTTAGGGACGTTTGCCCGTAAGCCTACACGAAAGTTCGAGACACTCACCCACTATGACGAGCCTGACGTGCGTGAACTTGGACGGCTCCGTCCTGAAGTCCGCCCGGCAGCGGTACAACCCCCCGTCCTTGGGGCGCGCGGCGCGCAGCACGAGGCGAGAGGGGCGCGCCGCCCAGCGCGCGCGCCCTTCCAGGGGCGTGGCCGCCCAGTGCGCCCCCGACGGGCTGCTGGGGGTGCGGGCGTCCCAGCTGAAGAAATAACATTGCATTATTTGAAAAATCTTATTATTTATTGAATTTGATACTTCCTCTTCCTAGGCTACGTCAACTTTATATAAACCCGTTCAATTGAATGGTTCATGAATTATTATTTATTTACATCTAAGTAACAAATAATCGTTTTATCTGTGCAACTCGGTTAAAATGAGTCAACCCTGTTTTGCGTATTGTTTAGGTTTAGTTGAGTTACTAGTATGTAAGCATGAATGCACTACAATGCAGAATTTCAGCCCTACGGGAAATTGGATACAAAAAATATTTTCTTGCGCGCGGTAAAAATGAGTGTTTTAAATTGTAAAGCAAAGTTTCTTTAATGTTCGAAAAAAAATAAAAAATATATTTGAATAAAAACAAACACATTTGAACGACGTCGCTGGTTCATATGAATCAACCAATGATAAGAGAGCTGTGAAATATATCCGGTTTGCTTACACAGACCAATCGGCAGAACTGTCATGAGAACAAGCAAGAGAGAACCTCTGACGTCACACGCGGAGTTCTTTCAGAAATACCGTGGGTATACTGGAAAAAAGCTTTGACTCTCAAATCCCTGTTTTGAGAAATCAAGCATTTAAGTTTTGTTCCAATTTTACTCTTTTATATCTTATTTAAATATAGTAAGTGTTAAGTGCTCATTTTAGAGCGTGTTTTTAATTTTTCCTTTTCTTAATTTTATATCAAGTAAATATTAAGCTATTTAAATCTTTTAGCCTGAATACGAAACCGGGTATACGATTTAATCTTAAATTTATTTTTAAAACTACAGATATATAAAATTTAATACAATTTAGTGTATTTTGCCAGTTTGTAGAGTTAAAAACTTTACAAAACTGCATCATTAAGTCAAATTCGCATATTTTTGAGTTAGCGTTTTTTGCCAGTATACCCACGATACGATACTTTAAAAAATCATAGCGCTGATAATACGATACACAAAAATTGAAAAAATATAAAATATTTGGCTAAGTTTAGTAGTCTATAAACAAACAACAAAAAAACTATCATTGAACTGCCCCAGTAATGATATGAATGGTAAAACGTATTTTGCATTGAAACCAACAGAAGGAAATATTTCCGATGATTGAACTTTTAATTATGTTCTGATAGTCAGGTAAATATCTAAGAGTGATCGAAATCTTAAAATAAAATAGTTATAATCGCATTTTTTTTTCAGAAAATAATTTTATTTTTATTGTAATGGTTATTCAATCGTATTATGCAAGGTAAAACTAGTTAAGTGTATTTTAGATAGCTATCCTTATAAATAATTACGAATTATGTGGGTGTGAAAAGGCAAAATGGTCAGAAGATAATTACAAATATGTTAATTTAATGAAAATTTGTTTCTTTGAGATAGGAATGAACAAACTAACGAGGTTATACATTGCTCTATTTAAGGTTAAATGATAATATAATTATCAACCCAGGAAAATCATTTTCACAAAGAAAACATAATTTTTTGAAAAACGGATTCAAGAATAAGCTAATATTTGAAACTGTGTACCAAATATTATATAGCATCCATACTAATCTTATAAATACGAAAGTGTGTTTGTCAGTTTCTTTGTGTTTTTGTCACGTCGCAACGGATCGACTGAATGACGTGATTTTGTATAGGGATAGCCGAAGAGCTAAAAATTGTCAAAAGTTTTTTTTATTCTAAAAAAATTCTCAGTTCCTCGGGAAAATTCTTAATGGAAAAATAAATTAATTTTAAAATACAGTAACGACGCTACGTCGACATATTTTTTTATTTATTTGTATACATCAACGGTTCAATGAACCTTTTACAAAAAAATGTTTTACAGAAATAATCACAGCAGTGAACAATAATTATGTAGTACATAATATGAAATATAATAAAATAAATAAAACTAAACAATTAAGTGAACATAAATCATAAAAAAAACACACCATCTTTAAATAAAAGAAAGCAATTAAAATGAGAAAATCTTATTTTTTAAATATAAATATAACAAAGTAAAGTTGAAAATAATTTAAGATAAAATCAAGTGGTAAGTATTCAATTAGATAATAATGGAAAAGCAAATTAATGCAAAATTAGCACTTATACACTTTCAATGTTTTTTTGAGCAATAAAAAAAATCAATTATCTAAATAACACCTTTATTTTATCAGTTGGTTGGAAGAAGTTATATATGATAAAGGATGGTCGTATTTTTTGCACAGCGATAGTTGGAGGGTCGACAATCGATCAGGCTACTTTTTATCTTAAAATATATATCCTATAGAGATTTTTTTAATAGTTAAACGACAAAACTAATTAATTTACTAATGTCTCCCTAATACCGCGCGAGGGAAGCCGCGGGTAAAAGCTATATAAGATAAGAATGTAAAATAATTATCCGAGAATTTATGTAAAAGGTCAAACATAATAATGCTTTGAAGACAAGATCAAAGTAGAATAGAGATGAAATATAGTAAATGTCTAAAGTGCAATTTGTTTCATCCCGTTAAATTAGCTTTCTGTCATATCAAATATCTAGCGTAAATTTAAGACGAACAAACCCGTAATTGAGGAGTTTTCAGTAAAGACAAAGTACGTGTCAGTAAGTGCCATTTCAGTATTATCTAAACTGTGAACTGTATATCACTCTCTCCATTCAACGTAAAATATTTTATCGCTTGTATTGTCGACTCTCTTTTCTCATGGGCTCAGAATATCAAAGTGTTACTCAGCACACATAAAGCATCACTGTAAATAGGGCTTACATTTATTTTACTCCTCCAGTTTATAGCTAGAATTTACAACCAACATGGAGACGCATAAACCCGAAAATAATGTCTCAAAACCGGAAAGGTGGCAGCCCTTACATTTAATACTGTTTGCTAAGATATCACTCACGTAATAAATTTTTCGAAGAGACCTACGATAAGCCCATTACGCCGGAGCAGGGCTTATACAATAGCTCCTAATTTAGGAAGCATTCTTTTTATCTCGAGCTATTATCTAGCAGGGGCCATAAAGACCTCTGTTTCTGCGAGTGGCGGGAGCTGGCAACACAACTTGTATAGAGGACCCTCTCTCTAGCGCCTCCCGCACTGTCACCCCGCAGAAATCTTCCCGGTAATCTTACGGGGTCAATAAAAATCTCTCTCCATCTTTTAAAGTTCGGATTCGAAGTGGGTGCTGTTATTTCTTCGGCTTTATTAGATAATTTCTCGCGCCCTCCGGTTTCATTGTTTATCTTTTCTCCTCCGTTTACTTCTCTCTCGGCTTTGTTTCTCGCTAAATGTGCGCTACACGCGGATCGGTGAATTTAAAATGCTCTCAGCTATTTGAATGGAAACTTCGGGAACGGCAGGCGAGCAGTAGCGTAGTCCTTCACACATCACTTATTCATGAATACGAAATCTACACACATATGTAGAACACGCGAGGAGTTAAGTCGTCCTTTAGTTCGATAGCGGTTAAAATGTCGATGGAACAAACTGATTTCCCTCCCTTTATCCGAAGAGAAACGGTCGGTTTTCACAGAAATGAATTGAAAATATTCAGCGCGAAGGATTTCCGCCACAAAGAAAATGGATATTAAATATCCTTCAGTTATCTTCGCGGGAAACTTTTCTTTAAATTAGGAAGTATTTTCGTCCGCCTACCTTTAGAATCTTTTGTAAAGGTACGGGATGATTGTTGCGCAATAAATTGTGGACAATTGTTATTCTCGCATCCCCGGACCCGGACGATGTTTCGGGACAAAAATGTGATTTATATACGTCTCGTAATATTAAATCATTCAAAGTGATAATAAATTGAGTCTCCTTTTGTGAAGCGTGTAATTGACGGTTCCCCGGTGTATAGTTCGACGGAGAAATGTTCGGTTGCGAAGTAGGCCAGTAGGCTCCCACTTTAGCCTCCCTACTTGTACAATAGAAAGGGTCTAATGTTGCTGTACTGTCGTGTCGCGAGTGTTATGTTTTTACAGAGAGGTGTGTCAAAGGTTAGACCTTTGCTTGATATTTAGGGATTGCCGCTATTCGGGAGCAAATATTTGCCTTTCCCAAGTTAAATAACCCATGAAATACACTTGCGAAAATATCTTTCTTACGACAGTATTTATGTTTAAAGTTAGCTTTCTCAACGTAAGTCGAATGAATGTTTATTAAACACCATTAATAAAACCTTTGACAAAGTGGAGCAACAAGCTTATTTTCTCACCCAGTGAAGTCATAATATTTCATTTCTGGCATTAACGCGTTGACTAAACTAAACTAAACTTAATTTTAAGAACACTGTTTTAAAGAAAAACTAGTAGAATTCATATAAAGTTTTGTTTAGATTACGAATAAATATTTTTAAGTATTTCGCTATCTCAGGCGATTCAGAAAGTTGGAGCACTACGCAAACTCTCGTGCATGTCTGGAGTAATTGAAAAGTTTTTCACAAATCCTTAACTATCGCGAAGTCACATCTGCGCCTTTAGGTCTGAAATCAACAAGTCCGCTTCGGTACTGATCCCTCCGATCGCCGTTTACTGAGATGAATCAAACTCATTTATCGGCTTTCCCTCGGTGGATTATACTAAGGAGGAAATCTCGAAGGGTCGATCGCGTAACACAGAACTAATAAAATTGCAGCCTAACGGATTGGAAAATTAAAGTTTCAGGATAATTATTAAGTACGTACGTAGCCCTTTACTGGCTCCGGTTATAACTCGCTTCGTTCAAGCGGTCGTAGTAGATAGGAACTCAACTGAGGTATGAGAGAAAGCGTCCATAAAATGTACTTAATGGCTTATGAAATAATTACTTATTTATTACAACATTTTGTACAGAAGTGATACGGAAATTTGTCAACGCAAGCGACACAGGAGCTCTGTGTACATAGTACTCTGGGAGCGGTTGAGGGTATATATTCTCGTAATTTGTTCTTACTGTCGGATTTAGTTTCTCATCTTATATATTCATCAAAATTGTCTACTTGTAGTCATACTTTACCAGACTTTTAATCTTCTGTGCAAACGGAGGTATATTGTACTTAGGGTAACTTTGCGAAGTTGTTAGTAATTTGTGACTGTCTGAAAATTTAAAGGCAACATAAATATGACCTTCTCACACTGCTTTGCAAGACGGGCAGAACTTGTTCACACAGATCGCTTAATAAATTAATGATGATGACATCTAAAGAAAGATTAGGTAATAAAACTAAGGACTCCTAATCATCTAGGAAAATAACAATTTATTCATTTATTAACGGACATTGTCCATGTATACAATTTATAGGGTTTAAATAAAAGAATAGTTTAAAACATTAAACAAAGATAAAAAAAAGCATTGACAAACATAAAAGACATCAAGACAAGATCTGAATTATATTTTTAGTGCTCGTTTAAATCGTTGTAAACTTAAACCAAAAAAGTCCAGATCTTGTCTTGAGTTAACAATACGACAAAAACGGGTCATTGGAGAATTAAAGCCATAGTTTGTTCTATGCTGATCGATGAACAGTACTTCATTGTTTCTACGAGTCGGAATATTGAATTTTACTTGTCCCAGTAATAGAACATCGATTATACCGTTTAGTATGCCGAACATATATATGGAATCAATATTAGTTCTACGTTTTTGCAGACTAGAAATATTTAACAATTTGTTCGAGTTGTTCATATTTAAATTTATTTCAACGGAGAGGGAAAAATGCTTGGACTAGAGAGAGGTAATTATTCTTATGCTGATATAGAGTCAATGTTAAATATTTCTATCCAAATTTATTTCAACAAAGAGGGAAAACATTTTTGAGAAGGAAATATGGAAGTCGAGGCACTTACATTTACAGCTCTTTCACTTCACAAAAGTCAACAGATGGAAGAGTTGAGGAAATGTGGATGTTCAAACAGGGGCAGAATGGTGAATGTTACACAGTGTGCAAAGTGGCCACTTAAACCAGCCAATGACAGGTCATAAGCCCTGTAAATGCCTAGACTTCCATATCCCTTCTCAAAAATGTTTTCCCTCTCTGTTGAAATAAATTTAAATAGAAATATTTAACATTGACTCTATATCAGCATAAGAATAATTACCTCTCTCTAGTCCAAGCATCCATGCTATTTCTCGAAGCAAGCGATGTTGGACTGATTCAATGTGATTTATGCGATTGATATAGAATGGAGACCAGACTACGAAGGCATATTCAAGAAGAGGGCGAACAGTTGAGCAACAAAGAGTTTTGATTGTACGGATAGGCTTGAATGAGTGCTTTTTGCGCTACATTAGCGCGAAGAAATGTATTGAATAAACAACATCATAATTGGCATTTCAAAAACTTTAAAATTTAGCATTACTTAGAATACTTGTAAGAAATTTTAGGCAATGCTAAAACCGACAAATAATAACCTTACAAACATCCTAGTACAAAGTTTTAGTATTGAAATTTACTACCGAATGTAAAACGTTTGCTCAAAGATACTGAAGAACGATGTTTTGAATTTGTCTAAATTTTAGCAGACTAGAACTGGATTTAACCCCCATGAGGGCTGTTAATATTAACATATTACAACAGAGATGGCGAACATTATAGAAAAGGAAATATAGAAGTTCTTTAACTCATAAACATCAACAGATGGAAGAATTGAAGAAATATCATCATCATCAGTGGCGCTACAGCCTGTTGTGGTCCCTGGCCTCATCTAGAATTTGTCTGCATTCGTCCCTGCACTCCGCGGCTCTTCTCCAGTTCGTCAGGCTAATCGCTCTAATGTCACCTTCCACATTATCCAGCCATCGTAATTTTGGTATGCCTCTGCTTCGTCTGCCTTCCGGAGTGGTATAAAGAATCTTTTTTGGGGTACGGTTATCATTCATTCTGTGCACATGGCCCAACCATTGTAATCTTCTTATTTTGATGAATTGTGCAATGTTGGGTTTGCCATACAGTGCCTCTAACTCGTGATTAAACCGTCTCCTCCACACTCCGTTTTAGTTGACAGCACCAAATATCTTCCTTAATATTTTTATTTCGAATACTAACACCATATTTCCATTTCTTTTGTTCATAACCCAGCATTCGGCACCATTAATGACCGGTCTGAGGAGAGTTTGTAAATAATGGTCTTATTTTTTCTAGTGAGAAATATGGATCCCAATTGTTAAAATAAGCCATCTGTTTGCTGCCGATTTAAGGAATATAGATGTTCAAATATGGGCAGAATGGTAAATGTTACACAGTATCTAAAATGGTCACATAAACCTGGGAATGGTAGGTCATAAGTCCTGTAGAGGCTCAGACTTCTATATTCCCTATTAATTTTGAACATGTTTTTAAATTGACTTAAATTTATTGTCATATTTAAAGATTCTTATCATCGTGTCTTTGAATCCCTTAAAATATGTATGTGTATATTTATGTTTTTCCTTTTTAAAAAATGTTATTATTATTTTATTTTATTTTTACATCTGAGCATGTTTTTCATTCTTTATTTTAATTCTTAACTTTTTTTACTTACTTTTTCAAATTTTCTTAATTTTTTTACTTTAATTTTAATTTTTAAAAAACTTCTTTTTATGTTTTTTTTCCTTCTTTTTTTTGTACTTTAATTGATAACCTTACATAAAATTACTTTATAATATGGAAACTTCACTGGTCCATTAGAGTTAAGTCTAACTGTGTAAAATATAAATTTATGTAACTGTACTGTGTATGTTTCCTAAATAAAAGAAAATAAAAAAAATAAAAATAAAATTCCCTTCTCTAAAATGTTCTTTATCTCTATTGTAATGTGTTAACGTACTGTGGAAATTAAATATTTTCTGGTAACATATTTTTTCTGGTACATCATTTATTTGAAAAATCACATATGCAAAATTACAGACCAATATTCTACTTGAGCACTAAGGATAAATCAACAAGCGAAGCAGTGCGGTTTATTGAAATCAAATAATGATTTAAATCTACTTAAAATCAGTGTTTGTTTAAAATTAAAATTTTATTTTATCCCGAGGCTATTAAAATAATTTTCGTCTAAAGACCGGATTATAAAAAAAAAATCAGGCGTTTTTACCACCAGCGACCGGCTACCCTATTTTTGTCCCTGGTAACCCTACGCCTGGGGAAATTATTATCACTAACCCTTTCGTTACCATTGTATTTTAAAGAAGTGAAAAACGACCCTTTAAAGAAGCAATTTGCAAATCTTTTTCAATTTTAACTAATAAAAAAATCTTCGTAGCTTAATTTCGGGTCGCCCTCGTAATAACATCTTCATTTAAAAAAACAAAACGTTTTGAGTTTATCCGAACGTTTGTAGACAAGGACTGAATCGCATCCCTTAGGGATTTGTTGAGATTAACGTATTTCAACAAAGATGAAAAAAACTTTAGAGAAGAGGGCTCATGAACTGCCATTGGCTGGTATAAGTGCCAACTTTAAACACTGTGTAATATTCACCCTGCCTTTGATTCTGCCTACGTTTGAACCATCTTTTTTCTTAAATTTTCAAAAATGTTTTCCATCTTTGTTGTCATATGCCAAAACGTTTATTTTATCACGTTTCTATTTTAGATTATTTGCTTTTAAGAATGACATTCAAGTTGGTTCGGGAAATTTCTTGGAGGAAGATTAATGATAAAAGACTTACAATGAATGCTACTTAGTAGTACCTAAATAAATAATTAATAAAGCACTTTGTTCTGAGACTACTTGAGATAATTCAAAAGCACTACTAGTTTCGGAAAGCACAGATCTTTCCATCTACAGGTGTTATTAGAAACAAAAATTAAATATTCAAAAACGAAAAATCTAGGTACTGACAGGGGTGGGAGGAGCTTATAACGGAAGAAGAGGTTTATGTAACGAGAGTTTTATAAGGAAGGGTGAGTGGTTTTTAAATAAAATATTATTAAATAGTTTTTTTTCGGAATTATTTTTTTTTTGTATTTCTATATTTTTTGGATCAACCGAATCAATAAAAAAAAATACACAAGCATTTATTTCTTCTTTTCTCCCAACTATTGTGTATTCCTAGTATAAAGTCTGATGAGTACAACCACCGATAGTATTCGTATTTCTGAGGTAAAATACCTTGAAAATTTTCTCAGAACCATCTCCACCATTACATGATCTAGATCCTTAATTTACTCTAGGCGTAAGTGATTATAATTTCGGTTCGATAGTTTATTTATTTTTTATTTATTTGACGGACTTATGCAGTCCATTCTAACGATCGTAAATTATTTTTTTTAAAATAAATACAGGTTCTAATAAAATAAAATACAACTAAATCAAACTAAAGCTAAGACCAAAAAAAGAACTACCTCAAGACAAGATCCTGTCTATTTTAGTTTTTTTTAAATCTGTAAAGACTTACACCAAAAAAGTTCAGATCTTGTCTCGAGTTTACAATACGACACAATCGGGACATTGGTGCATGAGAGAGTTTGCGCTGTATTGATCTAGGAACAGCATATTATTATTTCGCAACCGGCGGATTGGAACATTGAATGCCACTTGTTCCAGTAACGGTGGTACATCAATTAAGCCATTCAGTAAATTAAACATAAATATGGAGTCAATGTTGTTTCTACGTTTTTGGAGACTTAAGATTTTTAACATTGACTCTCTTTCTCATTTACTTTAACTATTTACTGAATGAAACTCTGATACTTCGTATAATTCTTAGACTTCAATAAAATTATAAAATATCAATGTCAAATATTAGTTTATTGCAGATGACCTAAAACTATATCGCAGTGTTTCAAAATGGAAAACTGTAAGCTTCTTCAGTTTCATTTTCAGTGCTGCAGAGCAGCGTTTATTTTATAATTAAAAAATACATAAAAGAATTTGTTACCCACTAAGTCTAAAGACTTTTCGGTGGGAAACATTTTTTTATTTTTTTATGGCAGGTTTATATTACATTTATTTTATTTGTATTTTACAGATTTATTTATAAACAGGCACTATAAAGTATCTAGAAGATATTTCTTCAGTTCTTTTTTTTTTCATTTGAAGATTTTTCAAGTTAATGATGGTTTGTGGGAGATCATTGAACAATCTTGGAACAACAAAATTTAATGTTCGCTCTCCGAAGTAATTTGTAATTCGGGGAACAGACAGGGAGCCCTTAGTTTTTAATCTAGTGTTGTGAGTGTGGGAAAGTTTTTTTTATATTCCAGATCAACAAAGTGATCTACAATCAATTTGTAGTCACAAAGTTGTTTTACCGGCAGGACATTACAGAATTTAATATATACACTTTCGCCCATATGTTTCGCCTCACGGATTTTGCTATCCGGTACAATCCCCCTCAACAGTCTCACCTGAATATCATAAATTTTACCCAGAAGAGACTGGAAGGTAAGACCCCAGACACGCACTCCGTAAGATATAATGGATTCAATGAGCGATGTTTATATGTATCTTAACGTTTTGAAAAGTAGTATGCTTTTAATTTCATAAATCACCTTAAGCCAGTACCTTAATCTGTCACAGATTCCATCAATATGAACACCCCAGCTAAATTTAGAATCAATAATTAATCCTAAATATTTATGATTATTTACAACATCTATAATAGGACAATTACATTTATCTGATTCTATATTTAAATTTGAATGAAGGCAAGAATTTATATGAGCTTGTATATCTATTTCAAATTCACATTTAGTAATATATGGTGAGGATACATGTCGTGAACAATTTTAGTTTTTTAGAATTTATTACTAAGCCATAGTCATGCGCCCATTTAATGAGATTTGAAAAATCTTCTTGAAGCATTTTGGGCAGTTTTTATATTTAAATGGCTTATTACAAGAGCAGTATCGTCTGCGAATTGGAAGCAATTCGAAAATTTTACATGGTGACTTTTTGACATTTCTTCAAAGAGATGTGACCCTTCTTTATGAATGGTGTGAAGTAAATTATCTTTTACTTTACACCATTCATAAATAGAGTTAAAATCATACACTCATACAATTTTAACAACCATAAAATCATTACACAAACAACAGTTAGAGACTTAGGAGTTATCTTCGACTCATCGATGAGATTTAACTGTCACGTTGAAAATATTTTGAAACGTGCTTCAAAATTATTAGGTGTTATCTTGCGAATAACAAAATCATTAAAAAATCCACCAATTCTCATCACTCTGTATAAATCTCTCTGCCAAAGTATTCTAGAGTTCTCCTCCATCAATAGGTCTATTGTTTTTGTCCATCAACTATTTTTAAACATTGAGCGGTAAAGAAGTATTTAAAGAGTTCTCTCGTTACACAAGATAGTCCATGTTGTGATAGAGGTTGAAAGAGCTCCCTCAGATAAACAGGCGATGTGGGATCATTTAAAATATTGTGAAGAAGTGATAATGAAGTATTCAGTTATGTGGTCTACTTTAGCTCGTGGAATGATCAGATCAGAGATCCACACTCAAGTCTGCTTCGCACCAATGAGTTATAAGGAAGCCCAAGAACACACGTATTCAAGAACACCTAGACTGTTCAGAGAACAAATCCTAACATTTTTTACGCATTGTCACAAACAGCGCTTATGTGAGCACGAACATTAAATAACTTAAACATACTTGTGTTATTCTTTTCAGAATTCTGATATATTCGCATTTGACTATTTGACTTCCTGGTGGAATTAGTTACTTCGGACGGGATTGAGTTAAATAAGTAACTCAAGCTAGCGGTTTCATATCACTTTTAAGAGCCAAGTGTGGTCCTTGGACCGTGAACATTGAACGTATGAGTTTAGTATGTACAGTTTGTGCAATGCTAGGTAAGGTCAGTCCAACGTGATGTGAATAATGGAGCTAACTGCCTTCCCATAGGACAGTTGTGGAGCCAAGTTTGGCAATTGAAGTTTAATAATTCAAGCCAAAAGCTCGGTTTAAAATTTCGCATTTGAGGTTTGTTTGCTGAAGCTTGCTCGCCGTAATATTCCGCTTTTCTCTTTACAGAAGAAATATTAAATTTATTTAATTAAGACGCGTGTACCTTTGGAGGTATATTTATACAAAAAAATTTAAGGCTTTTAAAATGTTGAGATTACGCGCAGTGATTATACAAATCAGCCAATGACAGATGAAAAAATATATTACACCTCCGATAAAACAGCCATAACTTACAAAAATCTGATCTTGAGTTAAGTATATAGAATACACTATAAAAAACCGTAATATACAATTTTTTTTAATTAAAAAAAAAAAAATATTAAAGGAATAACCCGCTAAGCTTCTGTTTTGAGGCTTGTCAGCAGGTGGGATAGAGAAGATATGGAAAGACATAACGAAAAATACACCATAACACCCAGACCAATTTAGAAAAAATCTCTTTTGGATTATTTTCTTGCAACTGGCGGGAATCGAACCCGCGACGCCAGTTTCACAGTTGGCCGTCTAACCAACTGCGCCACGGCGCCTGTCAAATTTAATAAAGTTAACCCCCAAGGAAGCGAATGGTACGAATTTGTATTGGTGTAAAATAACTCATATATATCTCTTATATGAGAATGTAATGTATATTTGGACATTTTTCAGTAGTTTTGGCTATTTTGAAGTAATTAGTTCCAAAAATGACTTCTGGGGATCAGTTTTGCATAGAGCTGTCACCCATTTTGTTGTGTAAAATTACTACTCCCTTACAAACTTCAGTATTAAAATAAAGAAGTTCAGTTCTACGGGAAATCGCCAACGTCGAGTCGGGGGGACCCGACAAGGTACAGGAAGAAGAAAAATAATATTAAAAAATCTGTATTCTTTATCCGCCAGGACACAGAGCATGTTGTGTTATTATTATTATTAACAAGTTTGCTTTGTTCCATTTAATTATTATCAGAAATAAGGATGTAGACGTGCTATAATTTGAACAAAATCACTGTTCCGGTAATATTATCACGGGGAAAAACATTATCTTCACTTCATTTAAATAATACGTTGTTAAACGTATTCGTAGATTTACTAAAACTCGGTACTAAGTTCAAACTACAGTTGAAAAGCCGGCAATAAAGAAGTAAAACCACAATTTTACACCTCGTTAATTGCCACCCCCAACTAGAACTTCGAAATCTGGGGGCGCAATTACGAGAACGTACAAAGACTGGCTTTCGGCGCCCGTGACAGATAAAGTGTTAGCAAGAACACGAAGTTCTGGTGAGAGAGACGTTGCTTAAATCTGCCGTTCCAATTATTGCTCGTAATGCTAGGGAATATAATATCTACGGAGGAATGCACTGTAATGGTGGAAACTAAAATGAAATTATTGTGGGGTGACAACGTGGCTTCATTATAAACATATGTAGTGCTAATTACGGAATATTCCTTTATTTCATTACGTCAAACGAGGCATAGAGTTCGTACATCTTAATAATATTATTTTCAATAGGGAAATATCAGATACTACGAATACCGAATAAAATATAAGAAATTTTAGAAATAAATAATAGCGATAGAATTTTAATAAATCAGCGGATAGAATTCAAAACCTCACCCTTATTTATCCCTTTACTGGTGGATTTTTATAAACTGGCGCGTGTGCTATACTAACACATACGCATTGTGTAGAATTTAATTTTAATTTTTTTATTATTTATTTTAATTTTATTTATATTTTTTTATATTTTATTTATATTTTATTTTTATTAAATTTAAATTTAAATTTTATTTTTGTTTTATTTTTATTTTATTTTATTTTCCTTTTATGTTTATTTTTATTTTTATTTTCATTCTTATTTTAATTTTAATTTTAATTTTAATTTTATTTTTATTTTTATTTATTACGGAAAAACAACAGTTGTTATATAAGAATACAAAACATAAAAAATAGTACATCCATCCAGTCAAAGTTTTTCACAAATATAATGAGAGAACATGTTACACAGTAAAGAGAAAAATAATATATTATATAAGACATGAGAAAAAAAAGAGCTCGTAAGAAGTTTAAGGGATGAGGAAATAGAGTGGAGGAGCGGAGGAGAAGGATTTTCATAATATAGTTGACCAATTCAAAATTTTGATATTTTAATAAAATAAATATAATTAAAGGATCATAAACTTACTACACTCTGACAAATGTATCCATGAATAAGCCCATGTTATGACATCGCACGGCATACGCATTATGAAAATAATCTCTGTTTCTCTCGCGCTCAGACGCGCTTATGAGCGTGACATAGACAACTATTGCTTTTTGGTAATGTATCCAAAATAAAACAAGTTTATTGGATTATAATTCTACTTTTTTTATATAAAATATTCAAAGGGCATATTAAAAACATTTTGTTTGTTTGCAATGTCCTAACAAGACGAAACGCGTCACAATATACCCTTTGGATATTTTATAAAAATAAAGTAGAATTATAATCCAATAAACTTGTTTTATTTTGGATACATTACCAAATTTAATATGGAATTCTACCAATTGTTTGCATACACAAATAATAACTATTGCTTTGTGAGTTGCTAATGATATGGTAATGATATATACACAGGATGCTTTTGCGCTCGTCTGAATTTCGCTGCGATTATCAATAGTAAAAATATAATAATATGTACGAGTATTAAGTTATGGATTAAAAACACTGGTTTATAAATATGCAGGTATTTTATTAAATCAAATCATGAATAGGTCGATTGTGTAGTGATGGCGTTTTTGCAAAACTTACAAAAAATATTTTTAATGTACAGAATACTGATTTTAAAAATCTTGATGTTAAAAAAAATATATTTTGGATTAAACCAAAAAAAAAACAATAACTTCAGGAAATGTCATATATTTACGAGTATTTTTTTTTAAACAAGCACGTTTTTTATTTAATATTTTGTGTTCATCATAATAATGAATTATAGAGTATAATTAAAATGCACAGTACAAATTGTATCGGAAAAAAAATGTGTACACACTTATTAATAAACAATTAATCTTGTTATTTATATACTCAAAACAATTTACACAACTTCGAATTCAAGTTCTAGAGTAATTGACTATAAAAAATATTGTTTTCAAATATAAATTGCCCCTTGTTCTCAGAAGGATTATAATTAGCAAAATACAACATTAAAAAAAAAATTGAATAATATAAAATAATGAAACAAAGTATTTTAGTAAATTAATATTACATTTTCTTAACCCATTGTATTTTTTTTCATTCACACCTCCCTCTTATTCAACACCGAATTTAAAAAAAGATAGCTCATTTGGTTAAATTTTTTTGTTTATATCAACATCCTATGGATTTTAACTGCGTTAGTGTGAATTTTCTGAACGCGCCAGCTTAAGTTTAACTATCGGTAGTTGGACCCTGTACATTGTAATAAAACAATAAATGTTTTTCATAGAATAGAATTCTCTCTTACAGTACACCGCCAACACATGTTTCAATAATTTGTCCCACTCTGTTTCATTGAAATATTGCGTATTGTATCTCTTTCAACTTATTTTTAAATGTACCGATTCTTAAGATAATATTTAGTTTTAAATTAATTATCCTTACACTGTATAATATTCACCAGTCTGAAGATGCCCATTAGAAAGTGAAAGCGCTAATTGGTTAAACAAATAAGTGGAAGTGTATCAAGTATTTTTGATCAATAACTTTTATGTAAATAAAAGTTATTATTTCATTATATGAAATATGGATCCCAACTCAATACAGGACCCATGGCCTCATAGAGTTTAGAATACGTTATAATTGTTTTTTTTTATAATATCTATGTATTTGTATGAATGAATAAAAAAATAAAAATAATTAATTGTATATCCAAAAGCAATATGGCTATTGCGGAGAAATGTTTTCATCCATAAATGTAAAAAAGAAATTTAATTTGTGACGTCAAGATTCGTGATAATGTTCTAAACGAAATTCAATGGCTAGGAACAAATAAACATGAATTGTGACGTATTAAGGACGTGGTTGAAGGAATGACCATTTTTGCGGGAATTCAAAATTACAAATTAAAAAATATTTTTCATGCTACTAATAATATTAGCAAAAATTTTTTTTTTCTGAACAGTATTTTATAGACCTTTATTATATTAAAAATGTAAAAAAACGCGATTTTTTGCTATTCAAATTATTATTTATTTGGGAAAAAAAAAACAGTTTTTACATATAATTCAAATAGAAAATAAGGGTAAATTGTAAAAGCCGTCAATGATCATTTTCCACGGCTATGTAAGTTATTAATCAAGTGAACACATTTAAATAATCCAGTAATATAATAAAACTAATTTAAAAGTTAAGAAATGTTAGTTAGTCAGAAACAGCAAATAAAATGTGTAAATATAATAAAATAATAATAAAAAAGTTAAAAAAAAAAAAAAAACTAATAATAATAAATAAAAATAAAATACATATATATATGATAAATAAGCACATTTACAAAAATCTTTTCTTAAATAAGAAAATAAAAATAAAAAACTTTAAAAAATATTGAAGAAGGTACAAAACATAAACATGAATATACAATTTTAATGACAAACTCATATAATTATACAGGTGTATTATCATCGTCTAAAAGTAATATTTTATATTTAGTATGGGAAAGATTAAAAATGTCTGCGTGACCGGAGAGAACGGTATTGTAATAATGACATGCTCTGTAGAAAAAATCATTATTTCTTGAGTTTGCCCTGGGTATCGGCAAATTGAATGTAGTGTGGAGTCTTGTCCTGTTAGGAACAAGGTATTTAAATGAACTTATCACTCGCAAATTACGGAAATGACATTTCATACGAAAAAAATATGGAAACGATTTGAATAAAAGTGCAAATATTTATTGACTTATTTTATAAATTAATTGCATCAATAAGTGTACCTATTTAATACCAGGGAATTTTTTATAAAACAAGTGAGTTAGAAAATGAATACGGAGCGTCCTCTGATTAGGATAGTTTATGTCTATGTGTCTCCTAAGTTTAATATCGTCGGGTTTCTGGCGCAAGTGGTAAATAATATTTTACTAGTTGTGAAATTATATATTGCACTTTGAAAGTTAAAAGTTCATCCCTTATCATATAAATAACACCATTAGAAAAATGTTTGAAAACACATTTTTTTGTATTTATACGATATATTTTTATTTACTATTTAAACAAAGATTATTTTATGGTTATTATGAAAAGATCTTACTTTTCAAAAATTTGTAGTTATCAACTTGTTTCAGACACTCGATAATATACACAACTAACCCCGGGAATAATGCACATTTAAAAAAAATAATTTTTATAGCAGAGTGCATTTACAGACGCATAATAGTAAACGCGGATTCTTTCACAAAAACAAAGTCACAACTTCAAGTAGAGTAAAGTTAACCATTTTATGCCTTACTAAAATAGACAAAACCGACGTTTCGTTGTCTTATTTTCTGCACCTAAAAACTGAAGCGATTTTGTTATTTCTTTTAAAACAGAGTATTAAAATAAAATTTTCCGCATTATAACGTTTTGTGTTTTTAAAAAATAGTTACCATATTTGTATACCGTGCGTCCGAAGACCTCAGATAAAAATGTACGTTTTTATGGGTTTTTGGATGGTTCTAGTTCCCATAGCAATCTATTCATCAATAAAGCAAAACTATTGAGACACGCCGATGGTAAATATTATAGTGCCAAAGTATTATAGAAAAATCAGACCGTGTTTTTTCTCAAGATAAAACATTATGAAGTTTACTTACAAAGTTTGCTTCGTAATGCTTGTACGTATCCAAAGAAACAGGTTCTTTTTTCTTAAATAAAACCATGGTCGATTAGTACACATAGACGCACCCTAAGCCCTTAAAGCTTATGCCTAAACGCTCAGTCATGACCAATGCGTATTTAATCGTTCTTTAACCGCCAGCTGGTTTTGACTTGAGCTTGATATTTCATTCGAAGCCCAAATGCCTGATTGTGCGTGAAAACGTATAAAAACTGTTCAGATAAAAGTAAAAAATATGGTGTAGGAACCTCAGTACTTGTTTTTTTTTAAATTCCAAAACATGAAGTAATTAATTTTCAAATGTAGAATTCTTTTTGCAACTGTCAAACTCTACTCTTCTACCAACAGGGATCTTCTTTATGTAAGAAGGGGATTTTCAAAAATGTAATAAATGCCAGTTTATCATTACTAATCCATTAAAAAAATAATGGGTAGAAATTATGAGGAATTTAAGAAAGAATCTGATCAGGACCCATAAAAGCGAATAGTGTTTACAAACATTAAAAAATCATCTTTTTTTACACACAAAAAAACAAGACCCTTCCAATTTTTTTGTGTGTGCATTTTCATCCAATGCAGTCGTGGTGAACGATGAATAAAACATTTACGCTCCTAACTTAACAGATTGAATATTTTAAATGCTTTTTATATGCCTATATGAAAACTCATAATTTTTCTGAAAACCGCACGTAAATCAGTCAAGTAGTTATTTAGCCCATCGAGGACACACATACAAACATTGCCTTTTGTATGTATAGATTAATGGATAACATATACAGGGCAAACGACCTGTCATTGGCTGGTTGAAGTGGCCACTGGCCACTTTACACACCGCATAATATCCAACCAACCCTCTTAAATGCCTAGACTTTTATCATTATAAATGTTCTCCATGTTAATCTTAATAACTAGGGGATTGAATCCAGTCATTATCTACAAAAAATGATAAACTCAAGTAAAGATAAGTTAAATAAAATAAAACCAAGAAAAAAAAGGAAATTATTTCAGGTTGAACGTGCCCAAAAAGAGTCAGACTCTTGTGTTTGGCGAGTGTAATTTATATATGTACTTCTCAATAGACGCACTTTATCTGAATTATGCTATTTATATAAATTATTAAATAATAAAGTAGACTCCTTTAACCTACTCTCCAAAATTAATCTTAATGTCCCCTTTCGCGTGACAAGAAATAAATATTTATTCCATCTGCCAGTCTGTAGCACTAACTGCACAACACTCTTTCCTCTATCGTTCTTGCTCTAACCATAATGTTTTTTTTTTCATCTATTGATATATTTGACACGCACCTTAATTTATTTAAAAATAAATTAAGACTGATTTTTCAGGCTGCAATACATTTCCACTTGCTTTTTGATGATTCTCACACTTACACACACCTGAACACTTACTCCCACATACATACAAACACACCTTATTCTCATATAAATACACATAAACACAACCTTTTGTTGTACCACAATTTAGTATGTATGATTTTTTTATTAAGAAACTCCGCTTGTCTGTCCTTAAGTCGTATTTTTTAAATGTTATTATATCATTGTCGACTATTTGTTTCTGTAAAATAAATAATAAGGATAAATAAATAATTAGTTGTAGCAAATTAATTAAGTGGAGTCAAAACTTTGGTCAGCGATTTCTCAAAACGAGTAATGTCTAGTTATAGCTTTATGGAACTAAGCTTTTAATGTATACGGCAGTTTTTGAATAAATTCACACGATTTGGTCCTTGAAAAAAGAAAATGGGCGACTCGACAAGAAAATATAACACATGTGCCGTTTGAATACGTTAGTAACGCCTTTGTAAATGAAATTATCGATAAAACGGGCGTAAAAGCTCTTTGGCCCTGCAAATTGTGATAACTTACCAACGCTTCTATGCAGAATATTCCGTGTCGTATGTAAAAACATACATACATTTAAATTTGATTTGGAATTCCTCGCTGTCACTTGTTGGTTTACGATACGGTAGAAACACGAGTATAAAATTTTAGTATCTACATGAAATAAGGAAAGTATTTTTAGCGGGAAATCAAATTAAGTAGAGAGCTGACACTAGGGATGTCACGTCACTCACCGAAACATCGATGTTTGAAATATTAGTATCGATTGAAAGAAATAAGAACATCGGTATTATGTAGCTATTTTCAGTTTTATTTATTTGTATTCAAATTGGCATTTTGTGCCTTTTACACGTAGAGAGAAAAATACGTTAGAAAATATGAGTGCAAGTAAATACAGATTTAAAAATAAATGAATTCCAACAGCTAACTTAACAATTTACAAATATTTAAACGTGAAAAATACATTGATAAGGAAACAGCTGAATGAACAGTTTGGAAATACTCAAAAAATGTAGTCCAATTTCTTTAAAGTTTTTAAAAAAATATTATGTCAGTAGATGACATATAACGATGTTAGAAAATTCAATAGAAAAAAAAAAACATATCAACAAAGGAATTAAAAGACTCCGTACTACATTTAATTGGTCGATACCTACAACTAACTCAGGAAAAACGATTTTTTAATTATCATTCATGTCATTAGGTCTCCGTGGTGTAGTGGTCAAGACGCTTGACTCACGCACGGAAGGTTCCGGGTTCGATTCCCGGTGAGAACACAAAAATTAAAATGTGATTTTTCTCAAGCCTGGGTGCTCTGTGAAGTAATTCACCACTATAATAAGGCCTCCTGGCCTGTTGTGGTGCAAAAAAAAAATGTAAAAAAAATATTGTAATACTGTTTTCTCCGGTCACATAGACATTTTTTATCTTTCCCATATGAAATATAGAAGATTCTTTATAGACAATACGCCTTTTTAGTTATAAAATGTCAGTAATTTTACCTTATTTTATTATTACAAATATAAATACACGTATTTTATTTTTTATTTGCGACTTATAGGTTCCAAACATTTCCTAATTTTTAAATTCCCTTTATTTTGATACCTATAATGTACTTTATTAACAGCTTACAGATTTTGAAAATTTATATTGACTGTTTTCACAAAATTTCAGTTTCAGTTTCAATTTATTTTTATTTTCTGTTTTAAAAGAAGAAGTCAAAAAAGAATATAGAATAATATTAAATCAAAAATAAAAATAAAAACATTATTATTTAGAAATACTCGAGGTCAAATAGCACTTGTGTGGCACTACGCGGCGCGTCGCGGCAACACGAGATATTATTTTCACTCTTTCGGATGAAACAAACAGCACTACAGCTGCGCTACATTGCGTGACACTCCATTCGAATTTTGTCGCGTAGCGCGGCTAAAGGGCTGCGAAGCTGAGGTGCGGTTTGACCTCTGGTACTAGTCTCTCCCACCCGTGAAATACAAGAAAAGGGTCGCTATCTTAGTACTACACTTCATGTGAAATGAGTCACCAATGTCTTGGTACTTATTTCCGAGAGTACGCAGTTTATTGATAACTCTATTTTTACCGTATGACCCATGGACAGTGAAAGAAGTCCCCTAACATACCCAAAAAACGAAATTAAAACCAGGGTCTTGCTATCGGTTTCACTCTTACCAAAAACCTATATATTTTTACTAAGAAACCTTACGGTTTATAAGTATATATAATCAAGTAAGTTTGTCGGCTTTTATCATATTTTAAATTTCTTTGTAGTCGCAGTTTTAATGTTGTGGAGAAAGTTATTTTACATTTTTAGAGCATTGTTTAAAGTCGGGATTAGCCTTTTCTGGTTTTGACTCTTTGAATGTGGTAGTTTTGTGATTGTGTAAGTCAGTTACTCTTGTCAGCGAGATGTCATCGTCTCTGATGTATCATTGTGGTGTTAAGGAGCAAAGGAGTAAAGGAAAAAGCTTTTTAAATTTAAATTTCTCTATCGGCAATTTTACTTTAATTAATCATTTCTACTTTCATTTCTACCCCATTCACTGAGTTTGACAAATTGTATGAAAAACTTTCATCGGATATTGTCATTTTTCCTAATTACCGTATTGAAACTACACGAATGTAAGCAAAAACAGTGTTAATTTAATTATACATATATATATGGGCTTAAATACATACATTAAGCAAATAAAATGTACTATTTTTTTTATGTACCGTCCCAAATGAGTTTTCTCGTACAACTCCTGGGAATATAATATCATGATATTCATGTCTTATATGTTTTATTAATAAATAAAAAAATAAAAAAAATAAAAAAAATTCCCAAAATGGTTGATATTAAATATTTATTTAAAAAAGGTTTTTTTACACTGAAATATTTCATTTCCCTGGACAGGTACATAAAGCGTAAGACTGGTTATCTTACTTTTATATCGCAGAAATGATTAAGATACACAGCGATTGGTGTACTAATGCAGTACCCTATGCACCGTTAGATGCGGAAAGGGAATTATGAAGAAATACATTATAATGAATACCCGCATCGTTTTTTTTATATTTGGTTGTTTGGAAAAAAAAAACAATTCAGCAATAAGCCCGCCAATGTACAAAAATGCGTGTACGAAAAGTTAAATAAAAACCTAATAAATATAATAGGGATATGTTTAAAGCGATCGTGGTATCGATATGTATATTTTTATTATATGTACAATATGCACATCCCTAGCTGATATAGAATGAAAGGGAAAATGTCTCGGGCGTATGTGTGGTGGTAAAATCTTCATTCGCAACACTCTTTTTTCGAAGAAATTGGGAAGCGCGGGCGTTGTTAGGCCAGCCCACAATCGCTGGGTTATGGCGGACCAAAACTATTCGTGGAATGAAAAGAATGCTTCGATAGCCAATAAGAAAGTTTCCCTCCGTTTGATTGCATATTGAATGAAACTGGGTTTGCCAACTGTATAAAGATAAACTTCGGCTTGTTCACTCCGCTCCCAATAAAGTTACGACTATATTCCTTTGATTAAATTTACCGCATTTTACTTATGATTTGTAAGTCCTGTATTGAATGTCATTAAACGTAAATATCCCTAGAGTTTTTAGTACTTTAAGTACGGTTAAAAATAACCTAGCTATTTTATTGTCAGACGGTTCGGGTTTTGTAGGAAAATAGGAAACATTAAGTTCATTCCCAGGAGAATGGCAGTATTGGATTCGATCTCCCTCTTGTATTTATGTCTCTTGCAAATGTTTTGTTTCACTTTGTTGGAAATTTCGAGAATAATGTATCAAAATAAATGTATGTACGTCGGTATCATTTTTTTTGCACAGGGGGCCCAATTACAGTGGCGAATTACATCACAGAATACCCAGGCTTGTAAAAAAATATTCATTTTTTTGTGTTCTCACCGGGAATCGAACCTGAAGCATTCTGTGCTTGAGCTAAATGTCTTACACCACGTAACTACACCGAGGGGGCCACCATTAAATGGCAGCACAACTCACCCATGACGTTATGGGCGAAGTAATTTCAAAATTACAAAATCTTTAAAAAATCACAGTGATGATAATACGATACATCAAAATAATACTTTTTGGCTGAGGTTGATGGTCTAATTAATTAAACTAAAAATTTAATTTAAAAAATCCTCATTAAATAATTAAAAAATAGATAGAATTACACTTTAGATAAAGGCGTTTTTGTAAAAACGTATTTTTTGTACAAAATAAATTGTACACGTGTACTTGTTAATTAAAATAGTACAATTGTAAATTAAAATTTATTCTTGAAATTATTCGCAAAAATTGGTAAAGGATTATGAAATATCATGCTATTTCGGCAGTATATTTTGTTTAATTATTTCATTATTCGTTTACAAAACTGTTTATAAAAAACAGATAAACATACATGAACAGAGTATAGAGTAAAGCGTCTTAACCACTACACCGCGAAGGCCAGAATAATATATCAGAATAATGCATGTACTTCTGTATCACACGTGATGAAACACTTTTGTTCAGTAGTCATATAAATTATATATCAAATGGTTGGATTTGAATTGAGGTCGGCAAAAGATTTTTAAAATATATATTTTTATTGTTCATTGGTTAGGAGTCAGAAAAAACACAATTCTTCAATTAAGTCACCTCTCTGTGCTACCCATTGTAACAACATTGAAATAATCCAGCATAAATTTCTCCGGTTTATAAATTTTTAACTGCATTTACCACGAAAAAATATAAAATAAAATCTTCACTTATATACGTTGAATTTGCTTAAAATTAGTGAAAAGAAGAATAAAATCTGATAGGCTATTTTCGAAGAAAGTTGTAAATAAAATTATTTCTCTTGTAGTATTTTGGTTGTTGCAAGAGTTAGAGTTCCTACTCCAGTTGGGGATTGACAGAAGAAACGAGGTTGGCGTTCAATGTATATGTATTACATGGCGAATACGGAACTTTGTTGTTGAGCACAATGGTAACAGCGATAATGAGTTAAACTGTATGTATGCAATAAACGTATTATTTTTCATAGGTAATTGGTGCATTTTACGAAATCGGCTTAAGCCGTAAATGAAAAAAATCAAATCAAAATTAAAATTATGTATTGATTGATTTGGTGTTTATTTTGTAAAACTCCATATTTAAACTTATAATATTAGTAATCAAACACGGATTTGAGTCTACTGAACACTTTATTTTATTCTTACAAATATAAGATATATAAAAACAAAAATTTCGTGACAATTGTTTCGCCTTGTTAGGGCATTTTAAAACGAATGTGAAGAATGTAACATACAACCTACCCTACCTGACCTCTACGACTGAACTGTACAAAAAAACACACCAGTTTGACATAAACTACTTGACTAAAATTGAGACCTTAAAAATTGTGCACAAAATAACACTGGGAAACATACAAGACGACGACATAATATTAGTCAAAAATGCTGACATACAAAAATATAACACCAGACAACAACAACACTATCATATTGAAAAAGCAAAGACAAACACAGGACAGTCAAAAATACTACATAATGGACTTAAACACTACAACGACTTACCTTTCTACTTGAAAACTTTTAATGGGGACAAATTTAAAATCAATCTAAAAAAGCACATGATGACTGAACTAATTAGACTAGACGAGACATAAAATGACTAGACAATATTAAATTTCTAATGTAACCCTAACGGTTTTTTTAAAATCGTAAATAAATAAAAAAAAATAGATGGATTGAAATATAACAAAGTAAGTATATATGTATGTCAATAAATACTTACTTTGTTATATTTTTCCCGAAATTCAAATATAAATACCTAAATTCCCCATTACCTATTAAACACTTAGCCTCGCCCTTAACCATTGGTTTATCCCTCAATTATGATTAATGTACATGCTATAGTTCATTAGATTATTTTTATTTTCTACTTAAGTACCTTGAATTATATAACTATATAAGGACATTCAATCCATCTAATCTTCACATTCGTTTGAAAATGTCCTAACAAGGCGAAACAATTGTCACGAAATTTTTGTTTTTATATTTTTTAAATTTGTAAAAATAAAATAAAATGTTCTGAAGACTCAAATCAGTGTTTGATTTCTAATATTATAAGATTAAAATTATGGCTTGAAAGTACAATAATGATGAAAATGCGATTGTTAAGACAATCTCTGATAGGTATTGATTAATGGAGCTAAATGCTTAAAATGTGGATACACAAAGATTGATCAAAATCTAAAAGGATTCATAAGAAATTCAGTTATGCAGTATTGTAAATTTTATAGAGTACACAGAGATATGTTTTCTGACAATACGCCCTTAGCCAAGCGACTAAATCAAGGTAGAGGAAAAACAAATTGGGTTAACTTATATCCACAATTTGAGTTTGTCCGACCAAGTTAAAAGGCTTTCTCTGTTTTCCCTAGTAGGAGTCGTTTAAACGGTTCTACTTTAAGTTGAAATAATATTATTCGAACGAACGTTTGTGAAGATATTAAATTACGTTCTCTTAGAAATACTTCTAGTATAAAATATAATGGTTTTAGCAGCTGTATAACTTGTAAAGCTTCTATTCTGTGCAGCTTATAATCAATTGTTTCTATTCTGGCAAAGGAATCATTTTTATCGAGAGAATCGACGAGCTATTGTATAAGTAATTTTCCTAATTTAAGACAATATGTTTCTGTGGATTAATTTATTCAAAAGTTTACTGCATAAAGATATATATATTTATTAAAAGACATTTAGACGTAACAGTAATATGGATTGTGCCTGGATAGGTTAGTCATTATCTAACATGGCTCAGCCTGTTCCAAATATTTTTTATAAAGAAAACAGCTCAATTTAAAAGAAATAACAAACAAATATAAAAATACATAAGAATACATAAAATATATGTATCAATTACATAAAGATAAACATTTTTCATCGGTAGTCATGCCAAGTAATTTTTTTTTAATTTCGAGATTTTTTCCTCAAGTTTAAGTGCTGAATCGTATCTTTTTCTGAACAAAAAAGCTGGTCTAGTTTTTTAGTTTTTTATTTTTTTATTGAAATAAACGGCACTTATTGTCTTTTACATATTAGTTACAGTTAAATATACATACATGTAAGTATAATTATAAGTAATACAGAGCATTTAAAATAATATTATTCATTTACAAATTAAGAAAGTCTAAAAAAGATAAACTATAAAAAAAAATATTACCAGCTATAGAATTATCGATAAAAATGATAATTTAGTATTAGATTAACTTGAACCAGTTAAAAAAAAACAAAGAAAACCATTTGGAATAACACTAAATAATAAAATAAAAATGTGTGTATTATTATTTAAAACTAATACTTAGGTAAATAGTATATATTTATGTATAAAAATAGATAATGATGTAAAAAAAAATATAAAGAGAATTATTCTGTTCTTATAAAAAAAACCAAGAAAAGAAACAAAAAAAGAAAAAAAAAGCACCAATAGAGAAGTTTTACAAAATTGTTAACTGTAGTTTGATCAAGTCAGACTATGAACATCTGTTTCAAGAATATTGTCAAAATCAAAACACTTCCATAGTAACATAATGCATTGCGAATGCTTTGTTTATGTAAAGCAAAATAAACTTAAAATCAAAAGTTTACTACAAAGCAAAAATATGACTTTGGGTCTATGTAAAAATTTCTTTTGATTCAAAATCTTGATTTGCCAACAAACAAGAATTCTTACTTGGTCAGTTTTCGTTGAATGCTCAAGATATATTTAAAAAAATCTCTCCCTACCTAAGGGTAATAACCTAATAGAGTCGTCCATACGAAGAAAACACATTCTATGATTATTGACCACGAACTTAGCTACAGAATACAGCAATACAGCGGGCTTGCGCAAGTACTTGCGTTGAGAATTGCGAGCACAAACCAAAACCATCCATTACACGTTTGTCGCCAAACTAAAAGCAAAAGTAAAACCAAACAAAAAAAAAGATACGCTCTTGTTCTATGCAATAGAGCTTAAAGGCCTCTCTAGAGAACTATTACTTTGAGATCTACACTGTTAATGTGAATAGTTATTTTATTCTAAAATTAATTTTGTCTGTTAAATAGTTTATATCTGGCATTAGATAATTAAATACTTTTGAAGCTATTTAACTGAACCACTTTTTACCGAAATTCTTCTGACCTCACTTAATTGATCATATGATTAAAGAATCATTGCTATGTATTTAGAATTTGTACCGTGTTGCCGTCGTCCCCATATGCAACTTGTTAGTCTAAAATCTATGTCATTCAACAGTCTACGCTTTTCTGCATTTTATTTATCACCAAGTACAGGGATGATTTTAATCGCATCCCATCATCTCTGTTTATATTGTCAAGATGAAATGTCAATCCCGATAGCTTCTTTATTAATTGAGATTGACCAATCTTTGGTCTGATGATGTGCAAACTTCACTCGGATAAATAACACCGTTGAACAATTTTTAACACAATTTCTGTTGAGTCTGTTTTTAACAGTTTTAAAGTAAAAAAAGGCATGCTGATTCAAAACTGTAGTTAGTTTCTTTCGATAACGTCAAGTTATATCTCTAAAACTTGTATTTATGTGACATTTTTAAATTAATAAAAAAATTTCTTGATATTGTTCTTTATTTACTAAATTTTGCGAAATGTTTTTAAATTTTTTAAATGTATTTTTATAATAATACATATATTTACGTGTATGCATATTTATGTGTATACATATAAGTATATATGTGTGTGTATCTATTCATAAGGGTGTGTATGTGTGTGTGTATATTTATACAGGATGTTCTTTAAACCCTGTCACATCCGAAACCACGATGATCAGTATGAGAAAGAAGACATACTGGCACATTAAAACAATTTTTTAGAACGAATAAAATTTAAAAAAAATAAATATTAAAAAAAATTAAATATTAAAAAAAACAAATGCTTGCTAACTTCTGCAGGAGAAAAACGAGGAGGGGGGAGGGGGGAGTCTGACACACCGTTAACCACGCGGCTGCGCCCCCCTCGCTTCTCCCCTGCAGAAGTAAGCAACCATTTGTTCTTTTTAATACTTTATTTTTACAAATTTTCTTCGTTCTAAATATTTTTTAAATATGCCAATATGTCTTCTTGCCCATACTGATCATCATGGTTTCGGATGTGACAGGGTTTAAAGAACACCCTGTATATGTAAACATATTTCTGTATACCTGTATACCTATGTGGGTACATTTCCTTATTTTAACTTATTATTGTTTATTTTAATGTTTTCAAATCATTCTTACTTTTAACTGAATGTATATTCTTATGTTACACTGCTGCACTTAAATATATTACTAAGAAATTAATGTAAAAAAAGTAGGGCGTATAAATAAATAAATAAAATATGTATGCTTGCCGTTTTGTAAAAGAATTTTACTTGTGAGAATATAATTTGACTAACAGTAACTATATTTAAACTGTGTATGAATAAAATTATTACTTTCCAATGGATATATATTTTTCCCTTTAAATGCACATTTAGTATGACTTTTGGGGCAAAGTAATTTAAAAAGTTAACTAGGTAGACAAAACCTCGATTTCAATCATTTTTGGATTCAGATGTCAAAAGTTAGTCAAAAACAAGTGTCAGATAAAATTTGTGTTTTCCAGAGTAATCCGGAAACTTATTGTACAGTCACAAAAATCTAAAACATTTGATTATGGTATGAACATCAATGTTTTTACCTATTTTGTAAATTAAAAAAAACGCCATAAATTACGTGTCATAAATGAATAATTTGATAGACATAAAATAAATACTTTATTTTATTTTATTGAAATAAACGCCACTTAGTGCCTTTTACATATTAGTTACAAATACAATTAAATATACATACACGTAAGCTTAATTTAAGTAATACAGAGCATTTAAAACAAAATTATTAATTTAGAAAGTCTAAGAAATATAAACTATATAAAAGAATAAAATATTACCAGTTGTAGAATTATCGATAAAAAAAGATAATTTGGTATTAGAAATACTTTGAACCAGTTAAAAAAAATAACAAAGAAGACAATTTTGAATAACATTAAAAATATATAAATATATATGTATTATTATTGAAAACTAATATTTAGGTAAATAGTATATGTTTATGTAGAAAAATATACAATGATGTAAAAAAAATGATAAAGAGAAATATTTTTTACTTATAAATTAATTAAGAAAGAAAAGAAACGAAAAAAGAAAAAAAAAACACTAATAAAGAAGTTTAAAACAAATTTTTAACAAAAGTAACAAATAGTTACTTAGAACTATTACCAATAAAATAAAGAAGAAGAGCCGTTCTATATGTAATAAATTTCATGTGAAATGAGTCACCAACGTCCTGGTACTTATTGCCTAGAGAGTGAAGTCTATTGATGACTGCATTTTTACCATATGATGTCGAAGTATTGTTGCCACAGTATTGGTAGGTTGGCCGAGTTGTCCTTTTTGGTACATTAAAACTAATTAGTGATAAAAGTGCAGGGGTGTCAAACATGGAATGGATTATTTTATATAAATTTAATAAATCAGTTATAACTCTCATGTCACTTAGTCTTAATAATTTCAAAATAAACAGTAACAAATCATAATTTAAAAATTCAATACCAACACCTAATTTAAAATTTATAAATCGCAAAAACTTATTTTGGACCTTTTTAATACAATATTGGTGCCTAGAATAATGAGGAGCCTAGATTGTAGAGTTGTACTCCAAAATGCTTCTTACAAGTGACGTGTACATTATTTTAAGTGCACCAATATCTTTGAAATATTTAGTGGTTCTGATAATGAAACCCAACATTCTTAGAGATCTATTACTATACTATATTTAATCACTAACTTTGTGATTCATGATATATTTTTTATTTAATAAAATTAAATATGTTTAATTATTTATTTAGCTACTAATAAATAATTTATTACACTTGTTGTGGCTTGTTGGTAAAGATTTACCCATATAAAATTAATCATACGTAAGAAAAGTATCTTTGTTGAAATAAATATTTTTGTCGGCCTCATGGTGTGTAATGGCCAGCGCGTTTGCCTACCATGCAAGAGGTCTCGGGTTTGATCCCGGACACGGTCGATATGAAATGTTTTTTCAAAATATGTTTTTACACTAGAATATTTCAAAGTCCCTGCACTGGAACCTGAAGCGTAAGACTGATCATCCTACCTTGATGTAACAAAAATGATTAAGATACGCTGCGATTGGTGTACCAATGCAGTGCCCTATGCACTATTAGGTGCGAAAAGGGAATGCTGATGATGATGAAAAAGAAATATCTTTACATCATCGATTTCAGTCAAAGTAAAATCTTTAAAACCCGTATTTGCCTAATTTTATAAAACAAATTTTACATAAAAACATTATCACATTTAATTAAAACACATTATTTTATACTATATTAATATAAAAACTCTTGATTGAGAAACTAACTTATTTTATTATTGTCGCATATATTATTAAATCGAAGGTCAGTAGGAATTAAACTAAAATATAAAATACAATATAATATTTTTTGTATAAATAAATACAATATAATATCCTGTAGACAAGAACTGGATTCAACTTTCTGGGAAGCTCTTAATATTAACACATTACAACAGAAATGAAGAACATTGAAGGCTTATGACCTGTCGTTGGCTGGTTTATGTGGCCACTACACACACTGTGTAACATTCACAATTTTGCCTATGTTTGACCTATGCCTATGTTACACAGTGTATAAGGTAGCCATATAAACCCGACAACGACAGGTCATAAGCCCTGTAAATGTCGAGACTTCCATATTCCCTTCTCTAAAATGTTTCTTATCTCAGTTGTAATATTTTAATCTAAATTACTTCCTAGGGGGTGTAATTGATTTATTTACTTACGTATACTATTATATGAAAAAAAATATGATTCTTTTTAAAAAAAACAAATTTCATATTATAAATTTAAGATGTTTCTATTCACACATATCAAACACACACTCACCCTGTCCATAAACCCACCCTCACACCCATATACACTCACACACATATTCACATACCTACCAAAACAGCACTCCACTCACTTACCCACGCATCCTCACACACAAAAACTCGCACACATGCACTTCTATGTATAACTAACTGAACTGGATTTTTATAATTGTATTTATGAGGAAAATTGATATGGCTTTATTTTATGTTTTTTTATAACGTTGTATATATTTTTTTGTATTGCTGTTGTTTTTCCGAATAAACAAAATATAAATACGCCCAATGGGCATTTTAAAGGATATTATTATACATAGAAAATTATTGTAAAGAAAAGTAGAAAGATACAATGGTATATAGTAGACATTTTGGAATTTGAAGCGGGAGAATCTTTTGTTTACAAATATTTGTACAAACTCAAATATTGTAGTTTTATTGAAGTTTATATGTGCAAGTCTCATCTTGTTAAAAAAACCAAGTGTTATTTTTGATTAATTAGGTTTTTTCATGTACACATGTAACTTTTAATGTCCCGACTTTTCGAACTTTTTTAAACACAAAATTTCGGACAAGTCGGGACAAGACATAAAAAACATATAATCGTGTCTATGTAAAATTGTGTATTTTGTGCATTAAATAAATGTTTGTTTTGATTTTTAATTAAAAAAAATTCTCTCTCTTTTAATTAAAAAAAAGACTCTTCTTTTAACCAGTCAGTTTTTTTGGTTGGCTGGAAGATATTGCTTTTAGTAATAAGTCCGCAAAGTCAGTTATGCAGTCTTGAACATGTTAATAAATACATAAATATATTTCAAAAAGTTTATCAGTTTCCGTTGAGATATTTTTCTGATCGAATGCTTCTTTGGCGTGTTGATTGATTGAAAAAAAAAACACACTACCAATTTATTTAGGGCGTCAATTTTTCCCTATTTATAAACACGATGTATTGACGTATAAAAGTATTATTGACATGTCTTTGTTTGCCTTTGTAATTAATGAATATTGTACAATGAACATAACGCAAACGAATTGAATAGTGGAAAAGACAGAGAAATGAAACGACTGTCAAAAGACTGTGTTCTATAAGACGCAAAAACATTAATATTATTATGAATGATTTTGATGATCTGATACTTTGATTTATGGACAGATGTATCATTAAAAATGTAGAAAAGACACAAAAAAATTTACTCTATCAATAAGTTTCTTTTTTGGGTGGATTTGTTTTGACGTTTCGGCTACCTTTATAGGAACCATCTTAAGGGTAAACTGAGTGTTTTGTAAAAAAAAAGTATGTGTTCAAATACTAGTAATTTGTACCGTGTCGCAGTCGGCAGTAGGCACATTTCTATTAGTTTTTGTAGTATGTAGTGCTGGGAATCATGTTGAGTTTTATCTAAACCCGTCGTCTTTGTTTATGTTATTTGGGTGTCTGAAGAAAAGAATTGACGGACACAAAAGAGCGTGTAAACTTGGCACCCTGATAAATCTGGACACCGGACATTTTTCGCCTACGAACCGAATTTTTTTTAAAAACTCAGTAATTACAGTGCACGAATAATAAAAGAGGCAATTGAAATACACAGACACCCAAATAATATAAACAAAGACGACGGGCTTAAATTAAACTCAACATGGTTCCCAGCACTACATACTACAAACAAGAATAGAAATGTGCCTACTGCTCACTGCGACACGGTACAAATTACTACTACTTAAACACAGACTTTTTTCTACAAAACATGCAATTAACCCTAAAGATGGCTTTTGCAATGGAAGCCAAAACGTCGGAACAAATCCAACACAGACAGTATCCCCCAAAAATAAACATATTGATCCTTTGCACCAATGTTACTCTATATTTGTACGCGTAATTTGTTTCAATTTTCACTATGTATTACATAAAAAACAAATGAAGCTTAAGTTGCGTGCCAAAACCCTCTAATTTTTCAAATGTTTTTTGTGATTCCTAGTACTTGTTGAATATAACGTATATTAGTAGGCCTGGGTAACTTTTCGAATGAAAGGCCGCATTGGGAATTGAAAATGAAAGGCGGGCTGCAAGTTAAATACTATTTATAGACCAAATTTTATATGTTATTTCACATATTATTGTATCTGTCCTGGTGTAATGTTTTACTCAATTTATAAATTATTTTTTTATTTTAAAATTTATGTTTTTTAATAACTGCTTTAATCTAGCTAAGAAGACTGACAAATATCTTTACTATTAGGCAGATTTGTTATATTCAAGTTTTGAATTACGAGTTCTAGATTGTTGTAATTATATATATTATCCCTTCGTACCAGCACTTTTGCTGTTTGAGAATATTTTGTACAAATAAAATATGTTATGTAAAGTTTAAAAACCTTCTATTTTGTCATAAATAAATAAATCTAGATCTAGATAGAACCTTTATTAATTACTGTAACTTTTCAAAGGTTTATATTCTAGTCTTTCCCATCCTTCTCTTGACCCATCCTTATAGTACTTTACATCAAGATAGGTCAAGATAGAAGATATTTAAAATTAGAACATTTCGAACAAAACAGAACAGCATTTTGACATAATATCATATTCCATAAAAAATCTTGGATTCGTCGCGTGCCATTGTAAACATCATTACATTTCATAGTGCATTTCATCATCCAGTGCCCAAAATTGAAGAACATTTACATTGCATCAAAAGTAGGTCCATATTCCGTGCTAATCTCTACTGCAAAGAAGGTAACGCATCCTGAAAAAGTAATCTCGCGCCATCTCTATTCTGATGATCTCTTGACCTCGTCTCTAATATGTTAATATTCACAGCTTCCTAGGGGATTGAATCTAATCTTAGTCTACAAAAATTTGTACAAACTCAAAATATACTTGATATTTATTAAGTGTCATATTAACAACCGAAAATATTTTTAAATAAATAATTGTGGTCATCAAATGCATTTTGAGTAAATTGTTTTATATTGATCTGTGTTTTTGAGAAGTGAATATGGCATTTACAAGGCTTATGAACTGTCATTGGCTGGTTTAAGTGACCACGTTTCCTCTCTGTTGCAACAAATTTAGATCGAAATAACTCCCGAGGGAAGAAATCTAGCCTGTCTATATCTATACCTAACACATTGTTGAATCTCCAAAGTCATTTTTCTCAGTTTGACGCATAAAGACTTGTGGCACTCTGGAAGAGAAAGTGCGATATATCGGTGTTTATTTAAGCGTGATACAACTTTTAATTGAAATAAAGGAAGTAAATATTTGTTGGAATTAGTTTCTTTTTATTGTGTTTGAAAGTATGTGAATATACTTTTTGTGGCATGTGTAGGGTTATTTGCAAAATAGTGCGTGTAATGGGCCCGCTACATACTCGACGAGTGGCATGGGAAGTAGCGTGGAAAGGAGGCAGAGACGTAGTGTGGCAACATTACTCGTCATGCTTCTCGCTGTGCCCACCGCTCCCTATTTCGTCGGTTTTTGAGCGCGAGTCAAAGGACCGGCAATACGAGAGCGAGTAGCTGGTCACATAATCGCGCGGTCGCAGTACGCATCGAGCGCTCACACAAGACGCACGCGTCATTTTTGAATGATGTATATTTCTTTGTATGACATTGATATAATTAGCTATACAAAAAATGCATCGCGCGCACGCTGTCCCAGTTTCATCATCCATTAAATAGAAAGACAAGTGCGGAGCGTCGCAATTGATTGCACGAGTAGAGGAGTGTGTGGGCGGAGCGGGCAACATCGGGCAAGAGGGCGGCAGCGCGAGGAGCAAAGTGAGGAGCAGCGCAAGGAGCATAGTGTGGCGGGGCTATTATATTGGCTTCCAATGCTTCAAGAGTGTTGGTTTGTTTCCGTGGACCACGACCTTAACGCAGCTCCATAAAAAATAATCCGAAAGTGTCAAATCCCAGGATCATTTCTTGGAATGATGTTCTCGCCAAACATGTTACGCAATAAATTCTTGGAGTCACGAAGAGCCGTAGGTATATATTCGTATAAGGCGAAGTGAACACTGATTGTTAAAAGTAAATTTCTACGAGTCGCAAGAGTTTGAGGGTATCGCACTTCATGAATAATATGAGTATGGGATATTATCACTCGGGAGGAATATCAAGTTTGACGTACTGTAAATATAATATACAGGATTTTTCAAAGACTTTTTTAGTTTAGATTTATTGCAACAGAAAGGAAAAATAGTTTTGAGAAAATAATATGAAAGTCTAGGCATTTACAGGGCTTATGACTTGTCTTTGGCTGGTTTAAGTGGCCACTTCACACACTGTGTAATATTCACCATTCTGGCTATGTTCGAACGTCCACATTTATTCAACTCTTCCATCTCAATTGCAATTTTCCACTCTTACTTTCCTTCAATCACCCTTTACCTCTCCTTATCAATTTCCTTCTTTTCCTTTCTACGATCTCCTTGTTTTGTCCATATTTATCTTATTTTAATATATGGTAAATTTATTATTTATATAGTTTAAACTTCAAGCCGTCGTCACTTTATTACAGTATTATTTAGTGAATACATATAATTGGATGGCAGGCCCTACTATGTATACATTTTATATAGTTGAAAAAATAAAAATATTAATAAAACCTGTACATCTGTTTGTATTCGAAATAAATAAAATACAAATAAATAAAATCTATTGACTTGAAGTGAAGTGGCCACTTAAACCAGCCAATGATAGGTCATAAGCGTTGTAAATGCCTAGACTTCAATATTACCATCTAAAAAATGTTTTCCCTTTCTGTTGCAACAAATTTTAATTTGAATAACTCTCTAGGGAGGATCCAGCCAGTCTGCAAACATTTGTACGTACTCAAAACATTGCTGACTCTTTTAGTGTTTATAAACAAACAAACCACCACACAGTTTGCCCGTAGGAGTAGGCATAGAGGATAGAACGCCACATCACTCTATCTTTGCATACATACCTCACTTCCTCTACATTCATACATCGTCTCATGAACGCACGCCGATTATTCCTGCTCTTGAGATGTGCATTTTAAAGCATTTTATAGACTCGATCATGCCATGTCTTTCTCGGTCTTCCGTCGTGACATTTTATGCCCGAGCCTTATTTTATATCAGTAAAGAACGGTTGGACAATCCATACCTAAAATACTGCTGAAAGGTTTTTTTCCGAGGCTTCGAACGATCTCAATACCCTAGCAATTTAAGTATAGATTTAATGGAGGAAGAATTCGTACAATGTTCGAGGAAATTCTTCGAAAACAATATTCATCAAATTCTTTCGCCTCCTACGCGTATTATTTTTTCGCGAAAAAATCACAAATATAAATTCTTTGTTCATTGTGAAAATTCAGAATATACCAATTATAATAGAACATAAATATGGATAATGTATTTTTTGGATCAAATACTGAATTTCAAATTAAATTTCGTATACAATAATTCACAAGATTATTTTTTACTCAAGTATTTGATTAATTTTCTCGAATTGTAAACAGAGGGAAAACTCTGATAGTCAGGAGATCATTTTATTTGAAGTTAATATTTTGCGATCTCAGAATAAAATTTATTTACAGTTTTTTATAGGCAAATTTCAATGAATGATCTATTAAACCATTAATTGTTTTTCAAATTTATTTTAAAAAAATATTTACAAAATAGTCTTAAATTAAAGTTCTGTTGAGTTGCATACATACAACTCGTCAGCAGATTCTTATAAATTGCATCGATTATTCATACAACCTACATTATAAAAATATATTGCACTGGTTTTAAACCAAAAATATTTTTATTGGAAAAGTTCTGATTTCCCAGTGGTCGGCCACTTAGTTAATTCCAGCCATCGTATACCAGCTACGCAAGTAAGTTTCGTTTTTTTCTTATCAATAAAAAATTGCTTATTTTCAGAGAAATACAGAAAAATGTTTATTCAAAGTATCACCCCTCACAAGCTATATATTTGTGTCATCTCTTTGGTAATACATAAATACCGTGACGATAAAATGATGCGTCTTCGGACCGAAGCCATTCCTTCAAACAATTTTGAACTTCAACAATGTTTTGAGTATGTCTAAATCCTTGCAGACTGGCTGGATTTTCTCCCTAGGTAGATGTTCATATTTAAATTTGTTGCAACAAAGAGGGAAAACATTTTTGAGAAGGGAATATGGGAGTCTAGGCATTTACAGGGCTTATGACTTGTCATTGGCTGGTTTAAGTGGCCACTTTACACACTGTGTAACATTCATCATGCGGCCTATGTTTGAACATCTACGTTTCCTCAACTCTTCCATCTGTTGACTTTTGTGAAGTTAAAGAGCTGAAACCTTTATCATGCGGGTGAGAGTCATCCGGCTGAACCAATTCGCCTACTAGGCAACGCCTGAAAACAATTTCCCAATTTTGTATTTTATTTTATTTTATTTTATTTTGGGAAATCAATAGTTCTACATACATATTTTTAGTAAACAAACAGATATAGTGTATAAACTCAGAACTAATAACATATTTCCACATAGTATACAAAGTTGGTAAAGAAAATATATTACATATCAAATAAATACATACAATACTACTTATACTTCTTCTTTTACCAGGTAGTTAATTCAACAATGTTTTGAGTATGTCCAAATGCTTGCAGACTGACTAGATTTTCTCCCTAGGGAGATGTTCATATTTAAATTTGTTGCAACAGAAAGGGAAAACATTTTTGAGAAGGGAATATGGGAGTCTTGGCATTTACAGGGCTTATGACCTGTCATATAGAATAAACTCTCGCGAAAACGGTTTATTGCATTGGCCATTTCCCCAATACGTCCCGATTAAATTTTAAATTTCTATTCGATAGCTTAAAGATATTTTAAACTTTGTTTGTGACCCCCTATGTCTCAGGTTAAACCTGCAAGCTGGTTCATCCTCTGCCTACTCCCATGGAGAAATGGCGTGATTGTAGCAGTAGTATTAGTAAAAAAACAATGAAAAATATCTTGTATCATTTTCTGACCCATGTAACACGAGCTTTAGTGTAAATATGTGCTGTGCTAGGGTCATTAATATTTCTCGAATCCAAAAACAAATTGAGAATATTCGCCCTTCTGAGACATTGCACTTTTTATGTTTTTTCTCGAGAGCGAAGAAAAATGAGAATCATTTTTCATTTTGTCCTCGTTCGCTGTAAATTAATAATCTAGGGCTACGGGGAGAATATGCGATTCGCAAAAATGAAATTTTCAAACACTCATTATTTAACTCCTTCATTTTATAGTAAATTGCTAAATTCCACCCCTTAGTATAGTAGTGATCACTAAGCTTAAAGTTCTGAGTTAAGAGTCCCAAAAACGTTCGCATCCATTTTAAATTATTTTATTTTCTTTTATTCAGGAAACATACAGTACAGTTACAAAGTTTTATATTTTACACAGTTAGACTTAACTCTAATGGACCAGTGAAGTTTCCATATTATAGAGTAATTATATGTAAGGTTATTAATTAAAGTACAAAAAAGAGAAGGAAAAAAACATAATAGAAGTTGTTTAAAAATTTAAATTAAAGTAAAAAAATGAAGAAAATTTGTAAAAGTAATTAAAAGTTAAGAATTAAAATAAAGAATGAAAAACATGCCCAGATGTAAAAATAAAATAAAATAGTAATAACATTTAAAAAAAAACGGAAAAACATAAATATTCACATACATATTTTAAGGCATTCAAAGAAACGATGAGAAGAATCTTTAAGTGAAATATAAGACAATGAATTTAAGTCAATTTAAAAAAACATCTTCAAAATTAATGACACATAGTCAGAGCAGCAATATATTGATTTTATATACATATACAATATAAGTAATTAAAAGTAGTTTAAAAGTATAAAAACATGTCAATGCAGCAGAGAAAAAAAGGAATAACAGGTTTAGCAAGTAATATTGAAAATTTGAAAAAGCAATATAAGGAGAAGATTTTAAACCAAAGGTAGTTAATAAAATTTCAGTAAAGCAATTTTCGAGTAATACAAAATTCAGTTGAAAAGTTTGATTAAAATTAACAGTATTAATGTATGTAATGTGAAGTGATGTAAGAGAAAAAGGGATCAACGGGAGTTTAATTCATAAGCTTTCAATACACTTTTAAAAAAAAATGTAATCCTTTATGACAGATATCTATATGGTGTAAAAAGCTGTTAAAAGTGGAACACGATCTTTGTAAAAACGAATTCTGACAATAGTTCGTATTGACGCTAGGTATACGAAAGGTTGGGTGATTTTGTAGGGCACGCGATGGACAGTTAATTTGAATTTTAGGAGCTGGGACGAATCGTAAGACTGTTAATAATTTTGTAGAGGAAAGTGAGGTCTAATTATGTTCTCCTTTTTTCAAGGTTAATAAGTTTGTGAAAACGCGCAGATAAGTCATAATTTTGAAATATAAGAGAACATCGGAAATTCAAATGCTTTAAAAATTTATGTTGTACTTTCTCCAGCCATTATGTAATTAATTTCTTTTGTGTAGGTTGTTTAAGGTAATTTTTAATTGTAATGCGGTAAAATCTTTATGAGTGCTTTCAAAGACTCCGTATGCGGTTATAGTGAACGTATATAAGTGATGGGGGTTTGGTACAGTATACTACATTACAAATTCTATGTTTTTCTTTAAAAACCTATCCGTCCCCATGGGAACAAATTAAGAATAAATAACAATATTTAATTGTAATGACCTGTAGCTGTATTATTAATTGAATCGGCATTCACTTCGTAACACTTCATTATAAATTATTATGAAAATAAAACTTTGTTATTAGTATGTATCTTTGTTGAATTACCTAATAAAATAAAATAAAAATAAATATGGGAGGAGTGCTTTCCCAAAACTGTGGTAGTGTTTTTGTAAAATAATAAAAATTGTGTAAAACTAATAAAAAACATATTACAACGGAGATGAAGAACACTTTAGAGAAGGTAATATAGAAGTCTAGGCATCTACAGGGCTTATGACCTGTCAATGGCTGGTTTAAGTGGCCACTTTACACACTGTGTAACATTCACCACTCTGCCCATATTTGAACATCTATATTCGCTTAATTCTTTCATCTGTTGATGTTTGTGACTTCTATATTACCTTCCCTAAAGTGTTCTTCATCTCTGTTGTAATATGTCAATGTTAACAGCTTCTCGTCTACAAAAATTTGGACAAACTCAAAATATTGTTGACTAATAACGAAGTTTTATTTTCATAATAATTTACCTGTAACTGTCATTAATTTAAAAACTCATTTTGATTTTTTTTTTGTAAACCAGTAAAAACAAAAGCGTAGATTTTGTGAGTTAAAAAATATAAATCTATCGTTGTTTAGAAATACTTTTGTGTTACGTGCTCTAGCGCAGATAGAGGGGTTTAAAGAGTTTTTACAATCAAATCTGACAATCTTTGTGAAGTATAAGAGACTTAGAGAGATGACACAGGCATTACTGTAACAAGTTCACGAGAATTTCTGGAAACTTCAAAACAAAGGGAAAAAAAAGCAATAACGTATAGTTAAATCGACACATTACAAGCGAGAAGAAAACCACATTTAAATTTATGGGTAATTGCTTTCCGTGCATTTATTTTTTAAAAAATATGCGGAGTAAGAGCGGATTGATGAATATGTAATAAAATGTAGTTTTTTTTTACACTCTCGCAGATTTTTACACGAATCATTATCATCATTGGTGGCGTTACAGCCCGTCATGGGCCTGATCTTCTCCAGAATTCGTCTCCATTCCTCCCTGCACCCTGCGGCTGTTTTCCAGTTCGTCAGGCCAATGATCTAATGTCACTTTCTACATTATCCAGCTATCTTAATTTTAGTCTGCCTCTGCTTCGTCTGCCTTGCGGGGTGGTTCAAATAATCTTTTTTGGGGTACGATTATCATTCATTCTATGCACATGGCTCAAGATTTGTAATCTTCTTATTTTTATAAATTGTGTAATGTTGGGCTTGCCATACAGTGCTTCTTTTTTATGATTAAACCGTCTCCTCTACACTCTGTTTTGGTGGACAGCACCAAATATCATAATTTCCTTAATATTTTTCTTTCAAATACTAATACCATGTTTTCAACTCTTTTGGTCGTAACCCAGCATTTGGCACCATATGCAATGACCGGCTTGAAGAGAGTTTTGTATATAATTGTCTTAGTTTTTCAAGAGAGCAATATGAATCCCAGATTTTTAAACATGCCATAATAACATATGTTTGTTGCTGATAGCCGGGCTCTAATCTCGGTATTATAATTGGTATCATTACTAATTTCAATACCTAAATATTTAAAAGGGTTGACTATGTTGTGGGACCAAACGTGGAACAATCTACACACTAATGTTAAAGATGCCCCTTATTTATTTAAATTAAGTCAAGATTGATGTGTCTCTATCTAAATATTTAAGTTGTTCCTTTATCCTTCTTCTTTCCTTCGCATCCCCTCTCTGCTATTTATAGTAAAGTTTTAATCTTTGTTTTGAAATTTGTATAAAATTGTAAGATTCAATATGTCCATGTCCTTGTAGTTTTCTCAAACTGAATGGTTTGGGTAGGTAGGAAGAAATTGCAATAAGGCAATATACCCGCCCTTATATGCGTATATATTGTGTATGTACATAAAGTGTTAAATAAATAAAACGTCAATTGCCTGCTGTATATAGTTTTATCACTTTCTGGATAGCATATATTGAGTTTTAGATGTATCCATTTTAAGACGCATGTCGCTTGCAGCCATCAGCAGCTTTTAGAAATCTCATTTAATCCAGGGACAGTTCTGAAGATTAAGTCGAGGTCATCTGCATAGGTTGTTATCTGGGTGTTTTTCTTCCATAAATACTATGCGAAAAGGACAAAAGACATCTGCACATTGGACTGAATATGCCAAATTGTACATAAAAGGCTAAGAGGAAAAATTACATTGGTTTATTAAAGAAAAATATTAATATTATAGATGCATTAAAGAGTATCAAAAAATGATAATTATGAATTCATGTAAAATTGAACACGTGACCTTATGCGAAGTAGTAATTTCTAATTTCAAGGCATATGTATTAAAGTATGGCTAAAAGTGCAATGGGTAGAGTTGTCATGATATGGAAGGATCGAAGCATTACCAAAAATACGAAAGTTTATCTTGTCAAAACTGATTTTCTCATTATTCCTATACGGAGTAGAAATATGGGACACAGAGAGTCAGAGAGAAACAAGATTAAAACCTTCGAAATGTGGTCTTAGAGAAGAATGCTTCGGATTTCATCACCAGGAAAAAAACAGACAGGCTCGTAAAGCTTGCTGTGATGGGTGGAGCGGAAGAAAGAAGATCCAGAGGTCGCTCACCTACCCGATGGAGGGACTGAATTAAATCTACGCGGCTGTCTTTAGTGACATGCTCTTCGCTCTGCCCAGAACAGGACTACCCGGAGACAGACCACAAAAGTAATGATCGAGTGAAGCCGTCATCTTCAATCATGAGGGAAAGGACGAGATAAAAAAAAAAGAAGAATACTATAGTACTAATTTTAGTAACACAATCTAGTGCTGAATCGTAAATAGCGCCGTTCTCAATCATCACAACATTTTATGAAGGTGATCAAAAATGGCGTTCGATTTAATTATTTAATAACTAAAATTAAATTTGCGCATTGGTGGGAAATGTTCATCTGGAGGTATGCGTTAATCAACACCCTGTAAAATGGGATCATTGACATAAATTCCCCTAATTGGATGCCCTATTACTCCGGAGCTAATAACACAAGCATAGAACTGAAATTATGGCACAACTAACTAGTTAACTGAAATTACCGTGCCTGTGTCTATTGTAATGCTGTCCTGGTATCTTGAGCAGGAGCACAGAAGGTGCGGGAGATATCAGATAACAAGCTACTCCAAATCGTAGGAAGGAATATTTTGAATAACGTGACGCAACAAAGACTGTCCTTTGATATTTAAAATGTTATTAGAAATCGTTTAATTAGATAAGATTTGAATTAAAGAGCGAAGATGTTTATTTAATGAAATGTATTAAAAATATATTTATTATTAACATTTTTAGATAGTACAATGCTAAGTTCGTTGAGTTCTATCTTAATTAAACAACTTGATCAACGTAAATAATAAGTATTTGTTTTTTACAAAATTTGTGCACTACTGTGCCAAAAACATCCTCGCGTTACTTTATTATTTATTTTTGCACCACAACAGGCCAGGAGGCCCAATAACAATGGTGGATTACATCACAGAACACCCAGCCTGACAAAAATCACATTTTATTTTTTCTTTTCTCACCGAGAATCGAACCCGCAGCCTTCCGTGCGTGAGTCAAGCTACTTGACCACTACACCACGGAGGCCGCCATGCTGATACGGTGCTGATAGTAATTAAACATACAAAAAATGAAAGATTTTCAATCGAAAAACAGAATATTCGTAGGCAATTGCTAAGATTATTTATGGTTGAAGTCAAAAATATTAATATTTTATATCTAATTGCTAAGAACATAAAAAAAACATCAGCTCATGCTCGCAACGGGAACGAAAGAACCACGAAATTCGTAGAAATACTAATTGACGTCTGGCAAAAGTACGGGCAACTTGTGACGCGTGAAATTGTCTCTCTCGATACCAAATATATATATGTAGCATCAAGAAAGAGACGTAAAGAGTGTGAGAGACAATAGAGAAACATAACTTTTTTTAAACATTTTAAAAGTAATAAAGAGCTATGAAATACTGTTAAGTAAAAAAAAAATTGCCAATTATTAGTAGCATAAAAATAATTTTTAATTTTGGATTCCCGCAAAAACGGTCATTCCATTGGCCACGCCCCTTATACATAACGATTAATGTTTATTTGTTCCTTGCTATTGAAATTTGTGTAGAACAATATCACGAATCTTGACGTCACAACAACTAAGGCCAAACACGTCGCATTTTTCTACGAACGTATTTTTATTGAATTTCTTTTTTACATTTATGTATGAACAAATTTCTCCAAAATATCCATATTGATTTTGAAAATACAATTAATTATTATAAATCCATTTCATATACTTTTTTATCGGTATTCGTAGAACCCATGTGATATTTTCCTATTGTATGTTCGGTTCTCTTTTACGTCATACGCCGGAACATGCGACACATAGGTAAACTTTTTATTGTATAAAGGAATTATCTGCGATTTCTGATAAAACGCTTTTTCTTTTCGTAATAAGTATCAATTATTGAATGAAAAAATATTTTAACCGAAACGTAAATGTATGATGGAGGAATGCCGAAAATCTTAACCCGGAATTTATTATATGTATAAAGATGTAATGTGTACTATAGTCCTTAAAATATAGCTTGATTAGAATGACAGCTGTCAAACTAATTTTATCAGTGCTGAGAAATTACTGATCACTGATCAAATCGATTTAATCAGTTATTTCATGCAATCATAAAACTCTGTTTCCGAAAATTGATGTAAAAAACGCCAAAACAAGGCTATTATAGTGTGTTTAACACAATTATTCACCAAAAAATTAGACATTTATACTTTTTTCATGAACAACATCAAATGAATTATTTTTTTATTCGATCAATTTGTCCCATCTCTAACGTTTTTGCAAAATGATGTAACCTTGTAAGAACGTCGTTAATAATTACGTTTATTTTAGTTTTAAATCTGATTTTATAAATAAATCTTGATTTATCTTTCATTCATTGTATTAAAAAATTAATTAACACGCCAGATACAAAGGTTTTTTTGTGAGTCAATATAAATAACTCCTTTAACGTTACTACAAAGTTATGTCGTCACTTTTTCTGACAACTGTCATTCTAATCATGTTACATTTTAAGGACTTTAGCTACACATCACCGGGAATGGAGAGTTAATAAATGTTACAAAAATTGATATTATATTAACATTTATCGATAGTTAAATCTAATTATTTTTTAGTTATATAACTTGATCAACATAAATAAAAGGTAGTCGTTTTCTACGAAATCAAAATTGAAATGACTCAAAATTAGAAAGCGCAGTTGAGAAACTATCACTCCCTCTCACTTCTGTTCACTTTTCTTCATAGTCCTAACGCACTTATATACTATATACCTCTGTGAAAAAATTCAACGCTTATCAGTACACGGTTTACTTTTTTGTTTAATATTTGCATTGTTAATATGTTCAAATTACATTTGAACATATAATTTCGGGTGGCGCTTTACATGAATAATCAATTTTCTGTAACTACATAAACATCTATTTGTATACATTTCTCAAAACTCGTATCAGGCTGTTGTTATCTGAGACATTTCGGCCAAAGAGATTTTTTATACCAAAACCAATCAGAAAACTCTCAAGGGTAAGAGGTTACGGCTCTCAAAAGGTCGAATAGTCAACCCGAATTTTATAAAAAAAGGACGAATCAAAGACCGGAAGTCACCAACGGCCAAATAAAAAAAAAACACTTTTCAATCCCGAATAGAAAAAGTAAGAAAAAGGCAAACAGCTAAGAACTATTCTTAGAATTTAGTTCTTTTAGTAAAGACAAAAATCTGTCGATTTGTTTTTCAAGTCTTCTGTTTGGAAAAAACCTTTCTCAAACTGATTGTTTTTTTTAAATGTTACACCTAATTGGGAAGACCGTACAAAATCGCATACTAATCTATTTTTATTTTTTTATTTTTTTTAAATTTTTTATTTGAAAATTTATTTATAAACCCTTACGGATTATAACATTCATATTACATAAAATAATATATACATTTTTCGTTTATACTCTGTTGTTCAAGATAATATTTTTTACATCTTTTGAAAAGTTTGTCTGAGTCTTTTGTTTAGTTTTGTCTGGTAGTTTATTGTATAATTTCAGTCCCTGGTTCATTAGTCTTGATTGTCCTTGTCTTGTTTTAGAAAGTTGTATATGGTATTTGTCTGATATTCTCGTATTATGTCCATGTTGACTACAATTTTTTACTAGTTTTAGTTCTTCGTCTACAATTGTATAAGTGGCTAATTTATGGATAAATTTAAATGATTCTAGTTGAAAGAGTTCAGTTATATTTAATTGCTTAGTTTGTTTAAAAAGTTCTCTAGTTGCAGTTAAATAGGGAAGGTCATATACTAACTTTCATATTTTATTTTGTTGTCTTTGTAGTCTGTTTATGTCATTTTGATATCCCGCTCCCCACAAATATTTATACTGCAATGACAATTAATGTATAAATTGTCATTGCAGTATAAATATTTTTTGTTTGATAAAAGGTTACAATATTAAGCGCTGATAGCCAGAAGATCTTAACCGACATTCAAACAGTTTTTGCAAAACGGATTCCAAACATTTATGACTTGTTTTTATAAAATTACTAAGGCTGCTGTTAATGTTACTATTTTTTCTTGACATAAATGAAAAGGAAACAAATTAAGTAAACTGTTTAGCCTTTATGTTTCCCTGGTTAATTCTTTTGTGAAATTTGGCCATGAAGATTTTTTTGGTTTATTTGGTTAATTAGTGTGGCTTAAAACATATATTTTTTTTCAATCTAACTACATACTCTTTCTCTTTTTATTTTCAGTGCCTCGTATTATTTTTAAAAATACGAGGCACTGAAAGACATAGAAAAACTTCAAGAAATGAAATAATATATTATCAATGTCTTTTTCTATTAATTCATTGTTCGGTTTAACTATGGATTATCTTTAAGAACAAAGAATAAGTACTTTAGTGAATTTATTGCTAAAAGCAATATCTTCCAGCCAACTAAAAAACAGACTGGTCAAAAAGTACAAAATATAAGCATAAAAAAAACCTAATTAATTAACACCAACAGCTGATTTTTTAATTGAGAGATAAGGCTTGTACATCATGTTATACATATTCAAGAATGAAACATTTGGATTCAAATAATGAGTTAGGAAGAAGAGTGAAAAAGGAACCAAGGAAAGAAAGTAAAAAAACAATAAAATATAGGGAGCTCAGGATTTTAAGGATATATAGTAATATTGTAGGCGTTTCTAGAAGGTGGCTTGTAAAAGTGAATTTTTTATATAAAGAAGTTGCTCATTCCAAAGTCTAGCACCTTGAACAGAAAAGGAATAGCTGAAAAATGATGTGCTATGTCGAGGAATAGAAAGTGTTCTCTCCTGAGAGAGCAAAGCAAAAGACCATGATCCGAAAGGTAGATGAAAAACTCACTCTGGAGCGCAAGGGTTTTGTACAAAACAAAAGTATGTACATTTTAATAATTCATCGACTTTACTGAATATTTCAGGAGCCCGGTAAACGTTGATCTCAAAACAAACCCATTGAAGTCAGAACAAAATGCTTTCCACTACAAGCAGTAAAACAGAAATTCCTTTAACTAACTACTCCTCAAAATACCAACAATGTGTTTATTTTTCCGCACCAAGCATAAGAGGTTGCTTTTTATTTGGTGTGGTGTTTCGTTTCGTTTTTTTGTACTTTTTGCACAAATATGTACTGTGTATTATATAATTACGGTAAATATGTATATATATATGTATGTATATAATGTTTTGAAGTAATATTTAAGGGTTTTTATTTATTCAAATACTAGGTTGTTTTTTAGTCTGTCTGTAATAGAAAAATACTGCAAACAACAAATATTGATAAAAATATATGAAATGGATTTAGAATAATTAATTGTATTTTCAAAATCAATATAGACATTGTGGAGAAATGTTTTCTTATATCGTATAAATGGACTTTGTCCGTTAATAAATAAATACATATATATAGTTAAAAATTTTTTTTTTTAAAATACGCCTCTAGAAAAACGCTACATGTTTGGCATTGATAGTTGTGAAGTCAAGATTCGTGATAACGCCAACGTTCTAAGCATACTTAGATGGTCGTGAACAAATAAACATGAATCGTGACGTATTTAGGGGCGTGGCCAATGGAATGACCGTTTTTGCGGGAATTCAAAATTACAAATTTAAATAAATTTTTATGCTTCTAATAAGTAACAAAAAATATGTTTTTTTAATGCACAGTATTTCATGGACCTTTATTACTTAAAAAAAATGGTGATATTTTCCTATTGTGTAGATGTTAAAATATTTATTTTAAAGTAGAAATTATTTTGTATGGGTAAATCTTCAACAAGCCACAACAAGTGTCTTGGTAAGATTTTTGTTTTTATTCATAATATTTTTTGTTTTCTTTCATTATCATGGTCTCGATTACAATTGAAAGTTAATAGTGTTATCTACGACTGTCTATAAAAAAAATCGATATTTGTGTACGAAAATGAGTATATTTGCATAAACATTTAAAGTATCTTCATCGGTAACCTATAATTAAAGATGTTCAAAAGAAAAATGTATGCATATTCTGCTTTTCATACAGAAAACTTAGTTTTACTTTGTAGATACAATTAGAGATAAATACTAACTTTTCATTGTAATCGGGGCCCTGATGTCTGTACTGATATATATTTTCATTTAAAAAAACCTATAAAAAAATTGTATCAATACACAATTTTTAAGCGCCCATGAGGTGAATTTTCACAAAAATGGCGCCGTATAAATTTACGAAATATTATATTTATTATTATTATCAAATGAATCGAACAGTAATAGTTTTCGGTAATACATCAAAGCTTCTGCAAGAGTAATTATATGTTCTTTCCACATTTACTTTTAATAGAGTGAACCCACAAAGACTTAAAACAGGAATTTAGTTACATCTTCTTGCATGTTTCGCCCATGGGATCATTTTATGCACATTTTCCCTCCATGGTTTAATTTATTTAAGAACAAGTACAAGTAGTTACCTGTACACTGGAGCGTCGTCTTTGTACCAAACTACCAGGAGTACAGATGTAGGAGTCGTGTCAGATACTTCGGTATTACCGGGAGCAATGTCACAAGGAAGTTCCGCGACTCCTCCCACTAGTGCTGTTACCCTGATCTCCTCGATGTTAGCTAAAATGAAAAGAAAATGAAAATTCAAACAAAGTAAACACAATTTGTCATTAGTATAAAAAACAGGCGAATTATAAATAAATAATTAAAATTGATTGTAATTCTTTAGAACAAAATATTAAATAATTCACAGCTTGTTTTTTGTGTAAAATCACGAGAATATGAGAGTGATTTTGAACAAAATAAATACGTAGGTTTTTTAATTATTTATCGTGGAAAACTACAAAATGAGTGCTTCAAATATTAATTTTATATTATAAATAACTTAAATTAATACAAAAATTGTAATACTTGAAAATTATTGATATCATCCTTTTATTGGTAGGTACATTAAAAGTAAGTAGAGTTTTTTTTAAATAAGGCAATCTAACCAAGAATGATGATACAATATTTAAATAAATACACGAAAAGAGAATAGTTAAATCGAGTAAGCAAATCACTGGAAATTAATATTTTTAGTGCTTTTTTTTACCATGTTAATATATATAGTTGAATAATTTATAAAGCAGCATTTTTGAGAAAATCACCTCAAGGGCGATGTACAATTAATAAATATCCCAGTACGTCTTGCAGCTACAGAGCGCATGGACGGTTGAGATTCTAGTTCCTCGTTTTCAATTAAGATCAATCAAAAATTATAACCGATAGGAGCTAGATTACAACACGCCTTGCAGCTACTAAGCGCATAGACGATTGGAATTCTAGACCCCGTTTACAAAATTTAGGTATTTTAAAGTTGATATATTAAAGCTAGATAACCAATCATCGTGCAGCTACAAAGCGCATGGACAAGAGGAATTCCAGCAAAGTTAAAACAATATCAATAAATTTATAAAAAATAGAGTATAGTAGTAAATTGGTAAAGTGTTCATGCCAAGAAGTAAGCAATAAAAAACTAAATAAATCAAACACTGTTTCAACTCCATGGTTAACAAAGGGAGATAGATGTCCGAAGAGAAGCTTTTGTAGACAGTAGGTAGATTCCGTCGCCATGTGGCCCGCTGGCTGGTAGATAGTTTCTGGAAACGCACGTGTGTAGTACTATTATGCCTTTTGTTCCAATGACTTGGTGTCCATTTTGGTCCGTATTATTTCGTTTTATGAGACGCAACATTCCTGTTCAAATTCACTTTTTTACATGAATATTACACAAAAGCGTGTATAAGCGGTTTGATTTATTATTTTGTATATTATTAGAAGGCAGATATTTGAAATATTATGTATTTATCAATTATAGGTTAATAAAGTTCATGAAATTCATGGTTTTAATTCTAAATCAATAATAACACGAATTTGAGCAAAGAACTTGAATAAATTAAAAACAGCAAATAAATAAAATTTTAATTTAAGGCAGTTGTTTTGGATTAATAAACAAACAAAAAAAGTAGTTCTTTGGAAAAAACACGTTTTGGTTAGGAAATTAGAAACTGTCTATCTAAATTTAAATTCGTGTCAGGGGTCACAATAATAGCATGCGCATTTGATAAATTGAGTTTTATTGTGAACTTTTGAAACACAAAACTATTGTTGTGCCTAATAGAATTAACACGAAACCTTTAGTTAGAGAAGCATGCAATTCACTTAACTTTTGTTATGTACTGTACATACCTACAATAGAATATTCGTGAATAAAACTCGGAACATCGTTGTTGTTCAAATAAGAAATTAATCAAACGAGCAATTTGTTATAGACATGATATAAATTATTTGTTTATTTTTCAACGGGCACAGAAAAAGCCGCATTTTCGGAAGATCACTGGTTAGAGCGTTTGCCCCGCACTTTATAGCCTAATTTTAAGTGTCGGGAGGGATATATTTGCCGGCCTTTTGTCGGCCTTGTGGTGTAATGGTCAGTGCATTTGCCTACTATGCAAGCGGTCTCGGGTTCGATTCCTGACATGGTTGATAGGAAATATAATTTAAAAAGGTGTTTTTACAATAGAATATTTCATAGACTCAAGACTGATACCTAAAGCGTAAGTCTGATCATCTTACCTTCAAGTAACAAAATGATCAAGATTCGCTGCGATTGGTGTAAAAATGCAGGAATCGTCACAATATATATATATATATGTTTGGATAATTAATATAGCGCCATTTTTGTGAAAATCACCTCAAGGGCGCTGTACAATAAACAAATATCCCAGCACGTCTTGCAGCAACAGAGCGCATGGACGGTTGGGATTCTAGTTCCTCGTCTCCAATTATGATATATAACAATGATGATATGTAGGAGCTAGATTACAGCACGTCTTGCAGCTACAGAGCGCATTAACAGTAAGAAATCTAGCCCCTATTTACATTTTTTAATTTAATTTTATTTGAAAATGAAGTATAGAGTTTAGGTGATATTTTGAAAAACGAAATAAGAAACAAATTTGTAAAAATAGAAGTTAGATAACCACAAGTCTTGCAGCTACTGAGAGCATGGATGGTTGGAATTCTAGACCCCATTTACTAAATGTAGATACATGATAGTTGATGACATTTACAAACATATTTTATATAATACGATAGCTAACATTACAAAAAATCTTGCTGCTACAAAACGCACAGACAAGTCGAATTGCAGGAACATAAGAATGATTTATAAAAGTTTACAATAAAAAAGACATAATAACAATACATTGAGCAAATAACTATTAGTAAGTTTGGCAATTTAGTGAACATGTAACAGCACAAAAAGTAAACGATACAAAACTAAACAAAGATAGCATTCCTTAACTTATTATTAAGGTAAACAAGATGACGGAAGCGGTGACCGATACACGAATTCTATAGATCTACACAAGTCACAGTAACATCGAATTCTATAGATCTACACAAGTCACAGCTTATATAAAACTGGCCCCCATTTTTCAGAATAAAAATAAGAATAGGCACAATCAAATTCGAGTATGCACATACGTTAAAACAAAACATTTTTTTTTCCATACGTATTTTTTTCAAAATAAGTTAAATGGATAAAATTTCATTGGCAGTTCTTTCTTAGTAGTGTTCAAGCAGCCTCTTTAAAAGTGCCGGTACAATCACACGCATTACTCGAAAATTTATTTGGCCATTTAGAAAATGAATACGCATAATTTTTATTGCCAGAGAAAGCGCGTAGACGATATTTACGCCATTAGCGAATCTGTCTTGTAAGTAGACTTTAATTAGTTTTGCTAAATAATGAACAGATTTGTTTATAATCAAACAACAAATCTCAGAAATAAGATTAGTTACTAGAAGTCTAACTAAAATCATGACTTTACGTACTTTATTTGATCAAAAGATATATCAGAGGGCATTTTTTGTTAGCCCTATTTCCGTCGGCTTGTCCTTCTTCGTACAAAGAGCATTCATTACGTCATTATCGAAATCTCTAATTTCTAAAAATTTTAAAACATCCCCTCAAAAAGATCTGTAACGAAGATAACTGGGTATTTTAACTCTGTAAACATTTCCGACGAAGCCCTCATTTAGATTGGGGTCGGATAAAAAAAAACTTTAGGAGTTATCGAAGAAAGAGGTGATTTTGTTCCGAACTAAGATAAGAAGTTCGCCTTCAGTAGTGTAGAAGAAAGAGCAATATGGTTGAACGCGCGTTTTTCATATATCTGAGATAGTTTGAAAAGCAATTTTAGTTATAAAGACTTCTGATATATATTTTTTACCAGCAGATGGCTTTCCCGTACTGTTTTGCGATGAATAAGTATCAAAAGTTCTAGTCGAATAAAAGAAAATTTGATTGATTGGATTTCTACTAAAAGACCTTGAGAATGCGCTTGACGCAAAACCGTTTAAGCCTTGATGAGCTGTGAAAATAGAACAATTCGTTGACAAAAGTTGTCTGCTTATCGAAATTACGAAATTTGGAACTAGGGCCGTTTTTGACATCTGAGATTTATTGACAGTTGACTGAAATACTGTCATATTTCTACTTGTGTCTACTGTCCTATTTCTTGGAAACGATACAAAGTTAAAAATAATTCATGTTACACATTATATTATTACGGTAGCATTTAAGTGTGGTCTATACACCAAAATTAAACATAGTTAAATAATCTGACTTTCATTTCATTTACACAGGCATAAAATGAAAAATGATTGTGATTTCAGGATTTCTAAGTGAGACTAACTGGAAATCAAAACAATCTTTACTCTAAAGGTTTGAAAATGTTTAATAAGTTGTCAGAAAGTCTGAGCAAAGCTGGAAGCATCTTTACTTTTCAATAAAAATGCATTGTATTATGGATGAATAATATTTATATTATATGGAATAAAATATATATATAAGTTATGTATATTTATGTTGATTATTTTATAGTGTTTTACTAGTGGCATACATTTACAAAATAAAACAAATATATACATAAAATAACTATTAAGCAGTGGTGAACCGTCATTTTATTTAAAGGTAAGCTATAAAAAATATCATTTATTTGTACCGACATAGTATAATGTAAATGATATACGAGTATACTATAAATTGCAATCTTTTCTGTGGTTTTGCGTGATACCCCAACTCTCATCTATGAAATCAACTCTAACGACGTAACTTCGTGGTATATTATATTGTGTAGCTATATTATAAATTAATTTCAAAGTTTATGAAAAATAGCACAATGAATTCAGTCGGTATTAGGTATTCTCATTACGATTGAAATGTCAACTGGTCGATTTGATCTAAAAATGAATAATGCCATAAACGGCCGCGTCGAGCGCCACGTGTGTTGCGAGTCAAATGTCAAAAGTATATCTTCAGAAAAATAGTCCTTAAGAAATAATGTTTGAAATACTGTTTTCCAAATAGAGAATTTCAAAAAAAATGTGTAATCTACAAGTTTACTTTAGGAGAAAAATCCCGCCACTGGTTTAATATGTTCAAAATATAGTACACTTATGTATTTGAAAAAATAAGCTGGAGTAATCGGCTAGTTCCATGGCTCATTGCTGGCATTGGGCGCGCTTTATTCATATTTTCATTTGTATTTGGAGAAAAATACAAATGGTGGCAATGATTTATAATAAAAAGTAATTATTTGTTTTTTTTTCTGTAGTATAGTCACCGTAAAACATTATTATGGATTGTCAAATATAATCTGCGCATAATCGCTTCTATAAACCATTCGCTGTTGCTATTAGGTAGACATATTAAATAAAATTCAAAGTAAAATTGTTTTTAAAACCGTCACACATATTTTCCAATCTCAAGTTTTCCTTTAAGAAAGTACACTATTCTGTTAAGTTACGATATGCTATGCTCCCGACAGATGTGCCGCGGAGTAGATTACCCAACGGAAGGTGAACGAATCGATGAAAGTTTGTGTAACGGATTCCGTTAAATAAAGCACCTATTATAAACTTTGATTAGTTTCTCGGGTACTAGATACCTTCAGTCACTTCATTATTCTAACCTTCGTTCGATATAATAAAATTTCCGTGGGTGAAAGATTTCACCTAACACTAGTTGGAATATTGGAGATATAAATATGTTCTTCGACAGGGAATTAAGTTTCTCCTTAGGGAAAGCTTTTCTCGTAAAATATTACTGGTGTAATTAAATGACGCTTTTAGGAAAAATGTCGACGATTAATGGCCCTGTTTAAACAGACCCATTTAACGCAGTTTATTAACTTTCATATCGCTGGGGAAGTAAGATACGCTAGGAAAAATACGGAAAATGCTCATTTAAAGATATTCTCTCGAAACGAAGTGCCTAATTAATTTTTGCTATTCGCAACATTTAAGATGTCTGCATCTGACATAAAATAAATCGAGTTCAATGTTAAATTGCGCTTGATTTAAAGAAGTTTCGAGATAACTAAACGGAGTATTCATTAAAAATTCCCCGAATGATTAAGGCAAATAATAAGGTTATAAAGCTCGGGACTTTTTAAATTACTAAAAAAAACGAGTGATTTGCTTTCAGAATCGCTGATTCAGTTGGGTATTTTATAGCCCCCAAAAATTTAGATCTTTATGTAGATAATATTAGCCCTCTACTCTTTAATGCATATACTTAGGACGTAAAAAAATGTTTTAAATATTGTCAATTCATCTCCTTTGCTGACTGTGCAAAAATGCAAAAAAAAATCGACAGACTTTTTCCTACACTAATATACACGGAGATTGTCAATATTTGTGTACATACTGTTTGTTTACCCAATAAATAAAATAAAATAATATTTGTAAAATACGGTTTGAGCTTGAATTGCTTTTTTAAAATTCTAATTATTTTACTTTTTGCACATAATGTTTATTGTACGTTGGCGGGCTCATTGCCAAATGGCAATTTTTTCCAACGAACTGATAAAATTAAAGTTTTATTGTTATAATTAAAGTTAAAAACATAATCAATAGAAAATAAAGATAAAAAAGGCTAAAGATATTTAAAAATAGGAATAAATATATTTGTGTATAAATTACATTAAAACAATACCACTACTTAATGGGAAAAAGGAAAAAATAGGAAAGAGGAAAGGAGGAGAGATTAAGGAAGTGAAAAAGATGTTTCTTCAGACGTGATTTAAACAGAGATACTGTAATAACATCTTTGATGGTGAATGCGAAATGATTCCGCAGTCGAGCGGTATGGACACTATATGAGTTAGAGAAAAAGGAATTGTGGATGGGTATTAAGAGAGTGCCTTGAGAATTAGAACGAAGAGGTAAAACATGAACTGATAAGCGTTGAAATTTTTCACGCAGGTATATTAACATATATATACACATATATTATATACATATATTCCTTCTTAAGTAACCAAATCCAATGATGTGTTTGTAAAATGACTGGAAGTTAATACAGATTATTAAATAAAATGAGAAATAAAGGGTAAGATACCCAAACCAGGATGACTATGCGGCAAACTGAATAATCATTAAAATTTATGTGTACTGCTGAACGTATGAATAATGAAATTAATAAAACACAGACATTTCTTCCTGAATGCAGCACTAATTTACCGTTGATGCCTGTGGGGAAGATGATTGGTCCGTTAAACAGCCTACTGAGAGAGGTGGATCTTTTTTTTTCCTGGCTAGGATTACCAGTTTAATACTCTTCCTCCTCTAAGTTTGTATTTTAATGTGTATTGGTGATTTAGTTGTCTTTGTTTTTTTATTGTTTTTGTGTACTATACGTCTGAACCCTTAAATTTTCTACTATCTTCTCTTTTTAAAATAAAAAAATTACTCATATACCTGAACCAATATTATAATAGGAAGGTGTGTAAAATTTTATGTAAATAAATAAGTACGTTTTAATAAAACAAAAGAAATACTAGTAGAAAATATATTCATAGCTTTCAAGTATTGGTACTGTGCGCCAATTTACAAAATCATGCTCAAATTGTAACAATAATATTTTAGTTCAAAAAAAAAAAAGATTGTCTGACTCAGGTCCCAAAAATAATCCACGCTTGGAAAACATTTTTAATAGATTAGACCTCTGACGACTTTACATAAGTTGAATACATTTGCGGGTGATTTTTTTTAACCGGCAATACTGAATTCCTACATAATTTTTCAATTTTCCAAAACAAGATATTTAATTCATATTTTGATATGTTTGTTTTCATTTCTTCGTTTCGAAAAAGATACTTTAAGAAAAGTATCCTAGTATTTTATGTGACTCCTATTTCTTCAACAAAAGCTAAAAAATAATACTTTTAAAACGCGTTAAGCCGAATTGTTATCGAAACTAAAATATATTTAACAAATCGAGATACAAATCTTAAACTAAACTTGATTCTAATTATGTATATCCATTTATTGAATGAAACTTTGAGTTAAAAGTGATAATGAAATATTTGAGTGGTTAAATCAAATTTTAAAAAGACTAGAATTTCATTAACAACGCCATCCATACCTTATGAAAAAGAGATTTAAAAAATGACCAAAGAGGAGAAGAACTGAGTATGAGTGTCTGAAAAATAACACAAACGGAAAGCCTTGAAATATTTCAAATCAATTAGAAAAAATACGTTCTTAATAATTTGTCATGATACTAAAAGCTTTTTTAAGTCCTATGACTAACTCAATAAATAAAACTGGTAATGACTTAGGATTAAGGTATAAGTGATATATTTTTTTTTATTTTTTTTATTTATTAATAAAACATATAAGACATGAATATCATGATATTATATTCCCAGGAGTTGTACGAGAAAACTCATTTGGGACGGTACATAAAAAAAAATAGTACATTTCTTGTAACAATACATAGTATACATTTAAACAATAAAAATTTAAACAAATTTTAACAATCTATGAACTTAATATTAAAAAAGGAAAGAAAACATTTAAACAATCTGTGAACTTAATATTAAACTTATTATTATATTTATTTTTACTTATGTGTGATCTAATAATAATAAGAATAAAATCATTATTATTTATATATTGTGTTTATTGAAAGTAAACATTTATTTATTCAACAATGTTTGATTATGTCCAAATGCTTGCAGACTGGCTGGATTTCCTCCCTAGGGAGTTGTTTATATTTAAATTTATTTCAACAGCGAGGGAAAAATTTTTGTGAAGGAAATATGGAAGTCTAGGCATTTACAGGGCTTATGACCAGTCATTGGCTGGTTTAAGTTGCCTAGTAGGTGATTTGGTTCAGCCGGATGAATCTCACCCACGTGATAAAGGTTTCAGCTCTTTTACTTCACAAAAGTCAACAGATGGAAGAGTTGAGGAAATGAGGATGTTCAAACATGGGCAGAATGGTGAATGTTACACAGTGTGTAAAGTGGCCACTTAAACCAGCCAATGACAGGTCATAAACCCTGTAAATGCCTAGACTTCCATATTCCCTTCACAAAAATTTTTCCCTCTCTGTTGAAATAAATTTAAATTTATTTGTTCTCCTAAAACGCAGGCAGTTTGATTTTAACTTTTTATTTTTTTGTTAATTTATTTATTTTAAAAAGATGCATGGAAAAATATATTTGTGTACATTTATTCTTTAATTTTAAGTCTGGAAGTGAAACACGCAATAACGTATTCTTATGTGTGCTCTAGTAATAATACTGTACATACATGTAGCTCATTTATAAATAATTTTAAATGTATTATGTCTTAGCTTTAAATTTGAAAAAATATCAAAATGGATAAAAATTATTAATCTAAGTAAATGATATTTATGACAAAAATATCTTTAAAAATACATTATTTACTTCTTTAGAACGGGAAAGATATTCATAGTTAGCCAGTTCAGATGACTCACCATATATACTGCAATATGACGCATGAAAGTAATTGTGGTCTTATGTAAAAAGTACCATCTCAAAGAAATAATGTTTGAAATACTGTTTTCCAAATCAAGAATTTTTAAATAATCTGTGTAATCTGGAAGTTTAATCTAAGAGAAAAAACCCGCACTGGAGTTAAGACATTCAAAATAAAGTATACTTTTTAATATGAAAAAATAAGCTGGAATAATCGGCTAGTTTCTTGGCTCACCGCAGGCGCTATGCTTTATTTATATTTATATTTATATTAGGATAAAAATACAAACGGTGGAAATGATTAAAAAAAATTGGTAATTATTTATTTGTTTTTCTGTAAATAAAGTATCAGTAAAACATTATTATGGTTAGTCAAATAGAATGGTAAGCTGCGCATAATCGCTTCTATACACAGTTTGCCCCTGGTAATGAAGCGGCTTTGGTTTTATCTATTGCGCGTTTTACGTTATACACAGAAACGGCGTTTCTCTCTTAATCATTGGAAAAAGGAGATGTTTAATTGAAATGGCGCTAGAGTTTTCTTCTTGAGAGATTGGCCGGCTATACATCAAGTAAACAATCGTGACTTGCCTTCGGACGGCCGATAATGGAAGCTCGGCGGACACTGATTTCCCGCCCTGAATGGGTGACGTAAGCGCTGCTTATGCCAGCGAAGCTTCTGATGAGCTAACTCGTCTTATTTATTTTCTTTTCTATGCTCGTATAAGTCCCGGCTTCGAGGCGAAATGCTAAGCCAAAATGGCTCGATCGAATGGATTTCTACTTCGGGGTGTTTTACTCCCCTGAATTTACCGCACGAGAAAGGTTCTTAAGTAACCGAACAATAAATACAGTTCAATAAAACTCTCATTCAGCCCTGAGCATAACCACATTTTATGAAGATTATTTTTCTATAAATATTTAGAAATGAACTTAGTAAATTAACAAAAAAAATATCCGGACAAGCTTTATTTTTTTAGAGCGAATATCGAATTTCGAACATTAGTAAGGATTTTTTTTAGAAAATCCATGTTTTTGGTATTCAGTAGTTACTACGATATAATGCATACATTAATGTTGACATTTCGTATGAATCAGTTTGCAAAAGTGTAAATTTAACGGTCCGAAATCTAACAGTATTAAAAGCTCGTATGTCACAAAAAAAGCATTTAAATCTAACAACTAAAATTCACCTAGTGGCTAATGAAATTGCTACAGGCACAGAAATAATATTTTCCCATTGCTTTCATCAATAATTTCAATAAGATTCTGATGATAATTATTATTTCCGACCTATCGAATCATTAAGTAGACATGAAAAACCGATTTTAAAGAAGTTTCTGGATAATAATATTTAATTGTTCCTGGAATTCACCTTAAGAGTATGATAGGAAAATAATAATAAGTAGTGACAAGAAATTAATCTTTGTTTGTTGCTTTGAAAGAAATGCTATATTATGAAATTGTTTTAAACAGTTATTGTAATAATTAAAACAAAACGTAAATAAGTGCGTAGAAAATGCTAAATAAGTTTAAATTACAATTAAAATGGTTCAACCTGTACAAGCATTTATCCACAAATTTGCAACATTTTGAAGTTTTCAACTGTTTTTGGATACATGTAGGCCACGCTTAAATGCATTTTTTGGCCTTCCTAAACATTTCCCTTCCGAAAAAAAACCTGAATGTAACTTTCCAGTTTTATTTTATATGTATCTGTTTTTTATATTTATATGTACATCTATATCATAGATTTTATAATGTATTCTAGATGTAGTATACCCATGCATAGGGCTTGCGTACGTGGGATTTTTTCGATTCAATAAGTATAGTGACATAAGTAGTAAAAAATGTACGAGAACGTAAACAAAATAATTGCTAATAAAATAATAAAATACATCACTTATTAGGTTATGACATTTGACAGCCCACTCGAGAGTGCGTATTATACTATAAATGATAAAAAAAATATTTTATTGGACGGTTGGAAGAAATTGCGATTTGGCAATAAGCCCGCAAATGTACAATTAACGTTATGTACAAAAAGTTAAATAATGAAAAAAACAAAAAAACGTTCTCATTTTGCTAAATCTCCCCCTTCAACCCCAGATCCGCAAAGTATCGGGCTATTAGGTAGAGGGCGAACTCTTTAACATCCTTAAGTTTAATCAGTGGTCCCCTGAGGATGCGGCTTCTTTTATGATATAAATCATCACATTTACATATAATGTATTTAGATGTTTCCTTGTCTGCACTGCAGAAACTATATCTAATTGATTGCCTAGAAACAAATTCCACTTGTGAAATATACTGTCAATAAAACTGCAACTCCCGCAAAAAAACCTACACCTAGCAGAGAAAATCATTCTAGCTAGGTGATTTTTAAATCTTCAGTGCCCTGTGAGGGCTCTAGTAATAACCCTCTGTATCAATTTAACGCTCATTTCATTGAGCGTGTTATTTTGTCATACATTTTTACATTAGCATATGCTACATCCATTAAGATAACAAAATAATGGGCATTCAAAGCCCATTTCATGTTCTCTCGCTGAGTGACAATCATGACAAACATCCTGTAAGAGAAAGTAATTTTATTTCGAAAACAAACAAATAAATCAATTAATGATTAACTCAAATGATCTTTTCTATACTCATACTAAATATCGCTCAGAAAAAAAAGAATAGACACGTTGGGTACATAAACCCTCTAAAACGCAAAAATTGGACTTTTCCTTGGTCTCCAAACCAAAATTGCAATGTCTCCAAATGATGTTTTTTGGTTAATGACTTTTGCCTGAACGGCGACAATATTATTTTGTATTTATATATGAATCCTTGTACATTTTAAATATTTTTTTACTAATTAACGAAACATGCTATAAATACAAATTAAACAATGTTTAATTTAGAATCTTACTTTTGAAATGTATCCCATAAATAACACAACAAATAAAAACACTTGAGAAACAGACTTTTCCTTGTTATTCTCTTCGTGAAAATGTTATTCCTCTCTGATGATACACATCCACAAGTGTATAGCTTATGTTAGGTTTTTGTTAATTTCATTGTGTGTTTTGTAATATAAATAATATAGATGTACATAAATACCTAGTTTTTAAAACTATCTAAATATTTTATTAATTATCTCTGTTTTTTAAGTTAGTCTTTTTTTACAATATTTGAGTTTGTCCAAATGTTCGCAGACAAAATACTGGATTTTACCCCCTCGGGAGTCATCAAGATTAACAAATTACAACAGGGATGCAGAATACCTTAAATAAGAGAATATGTAAGTCTAGGCATTTACAGGGCTTATGACCTGTCATTGGCTGGTTTAAGTGGCCACTTTACACACTGTGTAACATTCACCATTTTTTCATTCCTTCACTTCATTCACCCTTACTTAAGGTATTCTCCATCCCTGTTGTAATTTGTTAATCTTAATGACTCCCGAGGGGGTGAAATCCAGTCTTTTGTCTGCGAACATTTGGACAAACTCAAATATTGTAATGAAACCAACTAGTCCAAGAAGAAGTTTAAAAACTGAAAAATTCTTTTCAGGCGTTGCCTCGTATGTGAAATAATTCAGTCAGATGAATCTCTTCACAACAATAAAGGTTTCGGCTCTTTAACTTCACTAAAACCAACAAATGGAAGAATTGAAGAAGTATGGATGTTTAAACATAGGCAAAATAGTGAATGTTACACAGTGTGTAAAGTGGCCACTTAAATCAGCCAATGACAGGTCATAAGCCCTGTAAATGCCTAGACTTCCATATTCCCTTATTTAAGGTATTCTCCATCCCTGTTGTAATTTGTTAGTCTTTTTGTTTATTCTCAAATATAAAAACATTTCAAAAAAGTATATTGTTAAGTGTCCTCGGCACGGGAAACCCCAGTGAGGTCACATTATTTTTATTATTAATTATAGTTTGTAAAATTAAAATAAAATGCATTATGTCAATAAGACTAATTAAAAAAAAAAAAAAAAGTTTTTTTTTTTGTCTAATTTTCTAATGAAATAAAATGAATGACAAGAAATGCAATGTTTTTAAATAATTAAAATTAATTTATTTGTTCAGGAGAAGTTTTGATGTGAAATTATTATTATCTTGAAGGTTAATATTAGTTTTTGAGATCTAATGAAGTAACTTAATAAAGCATAATTAAAAAAATTAAATAAATAAAAACTTAAAAAAAAAAAAAAAAAATTTAGTTATTACATAAAATGATAAATGCTTATTTATTTTCCATTATAATTTACTTTCACGTTTATTTAGTTATCTTCATGCCGCAGATATTTTTTTTAAAAACTAGCTCTTGTGCTTGGAGAGTAGCTAACACTGTTTAGTATTAGTTTTTTGTGCATTTGAAGTTATGTAATTTCAAATAAAAAAATGTAAATCGAATGTAATTAAATGTGGCAAATCTATATACATCAGGGGCGAATCGTCTAAATAAGCGATTATGTACAGCTTATCATTTTATATAACTTTCGATAAAAATGTTTTATTGTAACCTTATGTACTGTGGTTTTTTTTAAATAAATTTTTGTAAAAAATAGTATAAAATAATGCTACGTATATCGCGTGGTTAATAATAATTGTTGTTAGAGTTGATTTTCACAGAAAGAAAAAATAATCATTTATAATTATATTACTTACATATTATGTACTTCTATGTAGATACAAATTAATGATATTTTTTGTAGATTACCCATGAAATTAATCACGGCTCGCCATTTATATATATTTTATATACATATCCACATAGTCATACATATATACACACACATACATACATACATACATACACAATCAAATTTTTTGGTAAAAAACGTTTGATAAAAATGACAAGTTTGAAACTGAGCTGTTGATTTCAACATCAATATCATGATATCGGAACTTAGATATTATTAAATTATCGACGACAACGTCTTGAGATGCCGACAGAAAAAAATCTTACATATGGGGAAATACCGTGAAAGTTTTTTCCAGCATTTTCCTAACCCGAAAATCTGTTCAAAGGAAAATCATATCTCCTAGTTTTCCGGAAGTATTGGCTTCATCTGTTATCGGTCTGGGCGGAAGTAGCATTATGATAAAGTTTCGTAATATTCATGACGCGAAGTTAAATATAAGTTAAGTTAGAAAAAAAAGATGGAAGAATTCTACCGCCATCTTGGATACTGGGCTGTGAGAAATCAGTAAAGTTATGAAAGTTGTATCGGAAATACAACTTTTATTTTGCGATCGCATTGGTCTTAGGACAATACCCCTTAAAAAATGTTCATTTTTACAATCTAGACCAATAAGAATTTTTTTTCAATTAACTGTATAAAATACTACCTAGAATTACAATTATTTTAATTTTCCCGATCCGCGACGAATAGATAATTTTTTTAGTGTTTTTTACAATATGAATCGTTTTCTATACAACTTTTATGTAGTTAATTATATTATACGCTCCTTCACACCCAATAATCCCAGAATCAAAATTATTAATACATCACATACTTACTTCTGAAGGAGTGAATATCAATTTATTTTGGGCCAGTTGCTTAAAATCATGTCCATCTTCAAGTATTTGATGAACTTGATTGTGTCATGTCTTTCTCGGTCTTCGTCGTTTTCTGCATCCATCAACATTTGCAGTGTAGATCCTTTTAGCCATTCTTTCGCTGTCCATTTGTTCTACATGTCCAAACCAACGCAGCACCCCTTTCTTGATTCTGTCGATAATGCAAGTCTCAGCCTTACATAGTTCACGGATCTCGACATTTGTGCGCCTATCATACATCGTTTTACCACACATTTGCCTGAGGTATCGCATTTTGACTGCATTAAACCTACTTTTATAATTATTTTTCGAATTCCAGACTTCAGCAATAAAGTTCTACAATTCACTTTCTAATGACCTAAAAAATATACAAAACATAAACGTACTTAAAAAACACCTAAATAAAACAGTTCTTACAGCCCGTGTGACGAGTGATATGTAATGTTATTTTATCGAATTTTTATTAAAACTATAGTGTTATAATATATTATATCCCCTCATACCAGTACTTTTGCTGATAGGGAATATTTTGTACAAATAAAATATTTAAAAAAATATATATCGATTAGATCTGGCTGTTTTATACCAAATGCATATTTAAGCCTGGCATTGTAAACCAAACTTTAAAAAATCACACGGTTAAATATATTTTGAAGCTATAAAAGGAATTAAGGGATTCTCTACGATTAAATACCCTAATGTAAATTTAATACATTTATTTTATTAATTTAATTGTTACATATTTCTACTGCAATTTACGTTAATTATATATACAATTGCATAGTTGAATAGTAAAAGTATACATATAAATATATTTTTTATTTTTGTTAATAATCTAAACTGCCTAACTAGGGATAGCTTTCTCGTTCTAAAGCAGTAAATAATGTATTTTTGAAGATATTTTTGTCATAAATATAATTTACCTAAAAACAGCATTTTTCAAGTTACGACACAATACATATAAAATTATTTATAAATGAGATACATACAGCACATATAAGAATATGTCTATGTGTGCCCCAATCCTAGATTAACAATAAAATAATAAATGTACAAAAATAAATAATAAATAAAACACAAATATCTAAATCCTATGTCATTACCATTAAAACTAGAAATCTATTTATCTATCTATTTTCATATATATACTTTTAAAATAAATAAATCGATAAGAAAACATTTTTAAGTATTAAACTGCCTTCTTCCCCGTTTTAGGAGAGTAAATGTATTTTTATTTTTGATAAATATAATATACTAGCGGACCCGATAGACGTTGTACTGCTCGAACGTTGGCTTGCCTGCTATTACCTCGGAAAAAGACTTTTCATTGATAAGTAGGTACCTAGGTACTTGTTAATGATCGAATTTCAAAATTAGAAACTATTAATATTCAAATATTGAATGTAAATAGGTACATAAGTACTTGTTTATGGTTGAATTCCAAAACACAACACAATTAATTTTCAAATATAGAATTCTTTTTGCAATTGTCAAACTCAGATTTTCTCACCAACAAGGGTTCACATTACCCATAAATGCGATTTTCAAAAATTTATTTAATTTCAGTTAATATTATTAAGTATTACGAAAAATCCAGTAAAAAGAAATAAATGGGAAGAAACTATAAAGAATGTAAGGAAAGAAATTGGGATCCAAAAGAAGCGAATGTTGTTTGTAAACATTAAAAAAAAACTTATTTTAAACAGAAAAAAACATCATCCTTCCTTTTTTTTCGTATATGCATTCTTGTCGACTTTTTTTTACAAATTCGATTGAAAATTTTAATATCTTCAAACACGTGCAGTGCAAAGATCTACATTTCGCTGAAAACCGCACGTAAATCGGTTAAGCTGTTTAGGAGAACTTCAGTGACATCGCACGTACAGAGGAATTAAATATATAAAGATAAATGATAACAATTTTATTATTATTATAAGAGCACAAATAATAATATGCCGTTGTGTGCCCTACATCCAGATTTAAAAGTAAATAATAAATAAATCATAAACACCTAAATAATACCTTAATCTCTTAATTCTAAATCATTCATGTCATTACCAGTAATAAATAAAATATTATGTTCTGTACATTATCACACAACATATATCAAACTTTTACTAGGGCTGGCTGTTTTCTGCAAAATGCACATCTTAGGCTGTGTGGTCAACCAGACTTTAAAAAATATTAAAACTAGTCAAATACATAAAAAAAAATCTTTTTTTTGTAAAAAAAATAACTTTCTTTTTTGTAAAAAAAATAAATCGTTTAACTGTTGTGTGGATTCGATTATTCACTTTTTTCACAAAAGTGCTATTATTTCAGTTCCACTTTTCTATGGCTGGCTGCTATCAGCATAACAACGCTCAATTATGATGAATAAATAATGAAATTATACAATTCTGATACGATTAGACTGTTCTTGTGTAATGCTTTATTCTGAACTTCCTTTTTGTTAACACGGGGTCTAGGAATGGTTGGTTATTATTACATTATATATAAAATATGCGGCGTAGGGTGCGGCGTTATTCAACCCAGTGGTAATTTGAAGCGATGAGTGAGGTTATTACGGTGGACATGCGGGCAGCTTACCTATATAATTATATTTTATCATAATACCACTATGTATTATTTAGTAACACGCACCTGCTCATTTATGACCACTTTCGGAATAAGGCCGCAGTAAAAAAAAGTTGAAACCCCTTCAGTAAATAAATACAAATAACAAAAATAAACCATTCAACGTAATTCACTTTTATTTATTTCCTGAAATGGACTGAAATAGAAAACTGATCAAATTTAGATCTAAATAGCTCCAGCCTGTCTGCAAGCATTTGTATATACTTAAAACCTTGTTTTATTAATCTATTAGAGATATCAACAGTAACACATGTAAAAAAAAAATATATCCGGAGAATAAAACCAATAACAGATGTCCACGGAAATACATTAAATACTCGTACAATACATACTTGTTAGAGTGTTTGTGTGAGTGTAAGTGTGTGAAAGGGTGGGTGAGTTGGTGTTATAATGGAATGAGAGTGAACGTGTATGTAAATATCATTACACAAGTGTCAGATATAAAAAAAAATATCAATAATTAGAGATAAAATAAGATTATATCATAGAAACTAAGTATAAGACAAAAAAGTGTGTTTTAAAACGCGCATTTCAAATGTTAATTTGGTACAAACAAAGGTATCAATAAGGGTAAAGTTCAAATCATATTCACGAGCAAAACGTATAAGTGGAGAGTTCTGGGCATAGTTCGTACGAACTGCTGGCAAATGAAAAAGAGAGATTAATTTAACTAACTGGTAAAAAAATAAGTATAAAAAATAGAAAATTGTTTTTAGGCGTTGCCTAGTAGGTGAATTGGTTCAGCCGGATGAACCTCACCCAAATGATAAAGGTTTCAGATCGTTAACTTCAAAAAAGTCAACAGATGGATGCGTTGAGGAAATGTGGATGTTAAAACACGGGAAAAATGGTGAATGTTACACAGTGTGTAATGTGGCCACTTAAACCAGCCAACGACAGGTCATAAGCCCTGTAAATTTTTCAAGCCAAGACTTCCATATTATCTTCTCAAAGTGTTTTCCCTCTCTGTTGCAGCAAATTAAAATGTGGATTGCTCCATAGGGAGGAAATTCAGTCTGTCTGGAAGCATTTGGACATACTTAAAACATTCTAGATACTCATGTCGTTTATTCTGTGAATGCAAAATTGCACACGTTTCTCTCGTTATTGAGAGATTATTTTGTAAGAAAGAAAGTTGAAATGCAATAACATTCATTAATCTAAATCATTTGTACATATCTATCATTAGTACAAATCAATAATCGGAACAATTAAACCAACATGCAAAACCAACAACAATTAGTTTAATTGGTGTCCCAACGAAGAGACGGGTACGTCTCGAAACCGGTGGACATAGAAAAGTCGGTAAGTGGTTACATACAAATGTTAAGTAACATTTAGTAAAATGTGTAACCACAAAGTAAATGCTTTAAACATTTTATTAATAATAATGACTAATTGGTAAAAATTTGTACTAAAAAAAGTACAAATATACTTAATTTTCGAAGTACAGCTATTTTTTAGTGTTTGTTCATACAAATTTATTGAGAAAAACATTTCCATTTTCTCTTTTTTTTGCTAAAAATGTTTTCATGGCTTTCTTAATACGTTTTTTTTCTAGATTTAAATTTCTTTTATAATAAGTCACACACCTACATTTAAAAAAAATCATTTAAAAAAAATGTTTTACACTTTTTAAGTATTTCCAAATATTAACAAACTGACATAAATAACATCTTACAGATGGGAATATGGAAGTCTAGGCAATTACAGGGCTTATGACCTGTCATTGGATGGTTAAAGTAGCCACTTTACACACTTTGTAACATTCACCATTCTGCCCATATTCGAACATCTATATTCCTTCGACTCTTCAATTTGTTGAGGTTTGTGAAGTTACAGAGCTGAAACCTTTATTGTTGCGGGTAAGATTTCATTAAGATCTCATTAAATTATTTCACCAACATACTAGGCAACGCTTGAAAATATTTTTCAATTTTTATACTTTTTCTTGGACTAGGTGGATTCATCAACACTTCTATAACCCTTTTTGTAAAATGTTCTTTATGTCTGTTGTAATATGTTAATGTTAACAGCTCCCAAGGGGGTTTAATCCAGTCCCTGTATGCAAAAATTTGGACAAACTAAAACCATTGTTTAGTTCTAAGTAATTTATTTACGTGCTTCCCTTTAAATTAAATGATTATATATTTTTTTTTTTATGCTAGTCACATTTTCACACTTTTTAAATATTTGTAAATTGTGGTTTTAACTGTAAGTCTTGATTTATTTTTAAATGTCCTTGTTTACTAATAAACTTAACAGTACAGTTATATTTTTTAAAATTTTAAACACGGAAATATTCAAATAAAAAAAACCCGATGGATGAGGAAAAAACACAACAATTTCGAACAAATGAGCGTCATTTTTTTTTCTTTTTTTTTATTAAATAGTAACCAAATGTTTGAGTTTGCTGTTTGGCATGTCTGTGTTAACTAATTATTCGTCCTAATTTAACACAAGACTTTTAGCTCAGGATATCTGGTCTCAAAGTGTAATCGAAGTAAATTAATAAAAAAAAACACTTTGTTATTAACATGTTTATACTATACTAAAACACATATTTTCTTTTTAAAAAGTATTATTTTATAGTTTATGAAGAAGTAGCATCATGTATCACACCAAAATGTAAATTATATCATTGTAATTACCTACTGAGTGTATATATAAATAAATAAACAAGTAACTAATGATTTGTAAGTGTGTTGGGTATACATGGGTGATACCTCTCCAGATGCATAAATTAAAATATACACACAAATAATATTATAGATTCCAATTAATTAGAGGTGTTTGGTTCAATATATATGTAGAGTTTACCTTGCGTGATGACACCCCAGGGGGTGGGTATTATTGTTCTATTTCCTATTATATCTCCGGTAGGGACCTTAAATATTACATTTAACCAAAGGCTTTATCCAAATATTATGGTGATATTATAATTAACTGTAATATTTCGTTTTAACTTTTTTTTCAACAGTCTTTATTTAAAAGTAATTGCTTAAAAGTTCAGTATTGTTATAAACAGTTAATTAAATTTTTTTATGATTTCCATTACGTAAAATAGAAAAAAACATTCCTAAAACATTCAAAAATGTCAAAATATTGACAGACAATATACTAAAACAAATATTGTATGACAAGAATTAGTAAACATTTATTGACGGAAACAAGATATAGGCTTTTTGATTTTTTTTTAATTCCTCTCTTGAACAATAGGAAAATATCACTTTTTTGCATTTTGAAAGTATTGAGGGTCTATGAGATAATATCGGATAAAAAAAAAAAAATTGACAGTAGTAAAACAATGTTTTTTAGCATAAATTTGTGATTGTGAATTCCCGCAAAAACGGTCATTGCATAGGATCTGCCCCTAATACGTCACGATTTATGTTAATTTTCAACTTTGTTTCTAACCGTTGTCGCTTGCAGCTTTTTAGTTTTCTGCCAGCGAAATATGAGTATCAATTTTTGTTGCACGAATAACATGTAACAAAACCACTATTCCTTTAAGTGGATTTTTTTTCAACTTTTAAAAAAAAAACAGAAAAAGCATACAAATTACAAATGCAATTTGTTTTCTTTTTCAATTATAAAAGATAAAATGGATGTATATTTTAATTATACATACGTTTGAAAATGTGTAAAAATGTAAAAATACAAATAAAAAAAGTGGAAAAAACTCGCTCTCTAAAGACAAAGTCAATTACGATTTCCTGTTTTAGTTACATATTTTATTTCTATTTATAAATAAATAAATATTTTTTTTCATGTTAATTATTGTATTTAGAGACGTTATGTTTCTTTTTTACATTTATGTTTTTTGATATTTTATGTTCATTAAATTGTTAAGTTTTGATTATTGTATTATATTTCATATTATGTACTACGTAATTATTGTTCACTTTTGTGATTATTTCTGTAAATCATTTTTTTGTAAAAGGTTATTTGAACCGTTGATGTATATAAATAGAAAAAGATAAATAAATGAATCAAAATAGTGTCAGTTTGCCCCGGGAGGCAACATTTTTTTTTGTTTGTGGTGTGAAAATAATATGTTACTAGCTGAATCATTTTGATCACAATGCTCAGTCACGCAGTATGACATTGATTTGATTATAACATAACCTCACCAAATTCAAAACTTTGACAAAATAATATTTTTGAAGTTTTAAAAATATCACTAAGTATTATTAATACTGACCCACTACAGTTAATTTATTTTGAATTATGGCCAAAAATTTATATTATAACACCTTATGTCTGCCAATTGAAGTTTTTATAGCGCCGGCAAGAATATTTTGTATGATTTGACAAAACAAAATTGCTGATGCAAGATTTAAGAGAAGGGGTCTAAAACCTTAGTTATGTGTTGGTATGTGGTTTTGGTTTATGCCTTGTTAATTTACCTTTGGTTTATCCTAGTAATAACTGTATAAGCAACAATAAACACATTGTGATGATATTAAATAATTGGTGTTTCAGAATCTTGCGATTGAAGCATATTTAGTAAAAATCAGTCGAATTTATGTCGAGTGTTCCGTACCACTCAAAATTTATCATGCAAGATCGCATGTGAGTTTTGCACATAACTGTCAAGTTTTTATTTTTTAGCATTAGCCTGAAATTAATATGATGACTTAAAAATTCAAATTCCTTCAATTTGTATTTGTCTGAGGTGATTCATTGTTTGTTGGTTGTAATAAAAAAGGCGCATATTTATATTATATATGCATATTCTGTGACCAGGCGGATGAAAAATAGTGTAAATTGTTAATCTGATGAGCCTTTATTATAAATCTGTATCTACATACTTCTGAAAAGTGAAACTAGTGTTCCATAGACAGCCTAAACATACATCTCATTAACATCTACACGATACTGGTATCTGTGCAACAGTAAAACTAAAGTGCCTCACGAAAGACACATAAATGGAAGAATTTAAAAGTAAGCACAAATTTTATACAATCCACAACATTCCTTCTGCTTTCAGTGTACAAAGCCTGAAAAGTAATGCGCTGAACAGCCATTGTTTTTAACGTTCTGTGTGTGAAATAGAATCAGAACTCCGGTAAAAATCTCGAATAAAGAAATCGAATGGAAATAAATCCGCCTGGTAGTGTGTTGGTTGGCGCGTTTGCATTCTAATCTTGAGGTTCTAGGTTTGATTCTAGGGTGGAAATGTTTATTTTAAACATTGTTTCAACTCAAAATTTAATTGTGCCTGGACTGGCACCAGAAGCGTAGGACTGATCTTTTGTTTTACCAATGCAGAGCATGCACAACTGGGTGCGAAAAGGGGTATGATGGTTGGGGTAGTATTTATTATTAAATATTTAAATAAAAAACATGTACTTTAAACTAACTTCAAACGTAAAATACTATAAATGTTGGCAAGATATTTTAACGGAGATAGAGAAACATTTTAAAAATAGAATATGTGAGTCTAGTTACTAAAAGCCTTTGTGATCTGTCTCTTGTCACTGGCTAGTAAAAGTAATATTCATTTTAAACAAGCGCAATACTGATCACCTTACTTTCATACAACAGATGATAAAAATTCGCTACATTTGGTAGACAAATGCAGTGCTCTATGCACCACTTTCTGAAAAAACTTTTTTATCGAGTTGTGGTCCCACGGCTAGTATCGCAGATTCACAGATCAAAGGTTCGAGGTTGAAATCCCGCTCTACTACAATTTGATTCCCGTTTTCTAAAAGCGAGTTATTTATAACTCGTATCGGCCACCAAAATAGAGATTTTTAGGTCAATCATATGAATCCTAATCTTACCTTTTTATAATAAAATAAATAAAACAGCTTTGTTTTTAACCACTAATTTTTATTTTTCACCGACCGGTTTCAAAGCAAACAAGCTTCTTTGTCAAGGTTTACGTAACTAATGAATTGATTCCTTTTTATTTTATTTCTATCATGTTCACTAAATACTACACGTGGACCCAATAAGTCAAGTGGTTTTTTCTTACACGGGTGGTAATTTGATATTTTTATTTTCGAAGTAAGCCAGGAGAGGACTAAAAGAAATATTGTTTTTTTGGTTATTAATTATTGTTTTCTTATTATAAATCGCTTTTTTAATTTCTAAGATTTCTAAGTTGTCTAATTTTGATATTTTATTTTCAACATGAAGTACTTTTAATCCAGTGTCTTTATTGAAGTTATGATTATTTTCTATCAGATGATTTGCGAATTCAGAAAAATTATTATTATTTAAGCATCTTAAGTGTTCTTTTACTCTAACATAAAAGTTTCTTTTAGTTTTTCCAATGTAGATTGAATTGCAATCATTACAATTTAATTGGTATATTCCAGATTTATTATATTTATGGACTTTGTCTCTGTGATTTTTTAACAATGTTCCAATATTATTAGTTGTGTCGAAGTCCGGTTTAATGTTTGGTGGTGGGGAATTTGATAATTGTTTTTTCAAAAAATTCATTTATAAAAAGAATCCGCCTCCATTGTTTACATGGGTTTGCTTTATTTACTGTGGGAGTCGAATATAAATATTCGTTTATAAGTTTGCGTTTTTGTTTTAAATTTAATATTTTATCAATTAAGTTCTCATTATATCCATTATTATTAGCAATCTGTTTTATTGTATTAAGTTCTTTTTTAAAATTAGTATCATCTAGTGGAACGTTAATCAACCTATGTATCATTGAATGGAATGCGGAATGTTTATGGGCAATTGGATGATTTATCTGTATATGTTGGTTTACGGTGTATATCGAAATCATTTTTTTTTTATTGTTAAAGACAAGTCAAGAAAGTTTATTTTTTTATCTTTTTCTATTTCTAAAGTAAATTTTATTTCTTTACGTAATAAATTTAGGAAATTTAGAAATGTCTAAAGTTCTCGATCCGACCCTGTAAATAAACAAAAAACATCGTCCACAAAATGGCGCCATAATTTGATACGTTTGATAAGTGGTGTTGTGATTAAAAATATTTTATTCTCCAGTTCATTCAGAAATATGTCAGCAAATAACGGACTAGACGGTTGACCCATCGGCAAACCCTGTGTTTGGCTATAAATAACATTATTATACTGAAAATAGTTTTGATCTAAACAAATATTACAAAATCTACATAAATCAGAAATCAGTTTTTTATCCAAATCTGCATTGTTAAGTAATTGAGAGATTTTTTTTTGTATCTGTAATTGGAATATTAGTGAAAAGGTTAACTACGTCAAATGAGATTAGTTTTGTATTATTTGGAATTTCCATATCTTTCAGTATATCAATGAGTTGAAAGGAATTTTGAAGTGTGTACTTTGGTTTAAAAACTTTTAAATTATTAATTAAATTTGAAATAAAAGAAGCAAGTTTGACTGACGGGGCATTATTATATGATACTACTGGACAAATTGGATTATTTTCTTTGTGTATTTTTAATAAACCATATAATTTAGGGGACATTGGATTGAGAGAAATTAACTGATTTCTGATTTTAAAACTTGAAAAAAAGGTACTTTTTGAGTCTCTTATTGCGTTTTTTATATGCTCTTGGTATTTATTCGTGGGATATTTTATTTTGTTAAAGATATTGTTCGTTAAGAAATCTTGAATTTTTGTATTATAGTCTTTTTTATTCATTATCACTATGGAGTTCCCTTTGTCGGCTTTGGTTTATATTAAATTTTCTTCATGTAATGTTAATTTAAAATTATTCACAATAACACTTTCTCTATTAATTGGGTAGTTTAAATTTTCTCTAACTGCTTTCATTTTTTCTGCGCAAATATAATGAATTTTTTTTTCTTGTTTGAAAAGCGCCGTTTCTGTATCCACCCGTAGATTATCTATTGCTGATTGTATATTTTTATTGTTGTTATGTAAATTGTACTTTTAACCTTTTTCTAGAATTAGGTTTTCTTCAGGAAGGAATGTATGTGACGAAAGATTCACTACTGGTTTATAAAATTGTGGAACAGATTTTTGTGCTTTATTATTTACACTATTTGTTTTTCCAATGAGATTTTATTTTTTTTATCTAAAGTTATTTTTTTCTTAAAAGCCGCTATCGAAGAATATTACATTTTTATTAAAAAAAAAGAAAAAACGTTATTTGGATCCGTGATCGGTTCAGAAAATTTCGACTGGGAAAAAAGAATCCTCCCCATTTATCTGCCGTGTTGTGATTTTGATTTTACTTTACAAGCAAAGCCCGCGGATAGCTTTGAATGAAATTGAAAATATGAAATGATTTGACAGTTTGATATTTTTGACAGCCTCAACATATTTTTTTTCATTTTCGTAGCTATTTCATAATTTGTTTTAAAACATCAAACACATACCTATGTTCTACCTAGACAGCGCAGCATTCCACGGTGATAAATTGAACGTAGTTATGCAAACAGCGGCCACTCCACAATTTTAGAAAATTGAAGTATTGATCTTATTTTATTTTTTATTTAACTTTTTGTACAGATTGTTATTTGTACATCAGCAAGAGCGGAGCGCTGGACTGAGAATGCCTGGTTTGGCTCGTTTCCGTTTTGTAGCGGTTGGTGGCGTATTACGTTGGTGATTGTGGGCACCTGTATCTGGTGTTGCCAGAGATGTTCATACTATTTTTATTTAACTTTTTGTACATAATGTTATTTGTATATTGGCGGGCTTATTCCCAAATGGCAATTTCCTCCAACCAACTAATAAAATAATAGTTTTATTTTCATAATTCAAGTTACAAAATATCTTCAATAGAAAATAAAGATTAAAAAGCTAAAGATATAATATAAAAATATAAATAAACGTATTTGTATATAAATTACCTTGAATCAATACACTCAACGTAAAAAGGTAACAATCAGGAAAGAGAAAAGGAAGAGAGATTAAGTATGAGAAAGGAGATTTTATTTGTGTTGGTTTGTTTGATTATTTTTGAAATGTGTAGTTATTTATTGAAACCTGACTTTATCTTTGTGTTGTTTTGTTTATTCATTTATATATTGACTTTCAATAAGCGTATAAATTATACCTACATTGAAGAAAAAGAAAATAATAAAGGACAACAGTAAAATCTTCCACCAGTAACATGATAATATTTATATCAAATGTGCGGTTGAAAACAAAATTGTTTCATTTTAATTCTAATAAACAACCACAAAAGTAGTGCTTCAAATATTTATTTTATATTTTATCCGCCCTTCTTTTCCGCCAACCTGAATCTAGAACCTTCGCGTTCGCGGTATCGGACAATTTTAGGAAGTTGTAAAGTACTTTGGGAGGTTTTTATTTATGGAATTCATGAAAAATATATATTATGTATGGCGCCTCGTCAATCAATCAATAATTGTTTGTTCTAGAAGACAAGCGAGTATTTAACTGTTCAATTGAATAATTTTACATCACGAACGAAGCATTATTTTGTATTTTTAAAGGTGCTTTAGGCCAATGTCACTCCGGTCGTACAAATTCACATGACACGGTGAAATTGATGAAGATTGATTTTTATTAAACAGCAGTAAGGAAGAAAAAAGAATTTTTTTTTTTTCACTCATAATATTTCATTAATTCCAAACTCTCAAAATTTTCCTTCTTTTAAAAAACATCCACTATTCTGGATTCAAACTAAAGATATGAACTCTTTTTTTCCATGACATATTTTGTTGCCCTTTAATAATAAGGAATATTTTTGTGTTTTTTTAAAAAATATTTTTTATTTTCTTTTTTAATTACTATAAAAAAAAAACATACAATCTTTTACAGAAAATTTAATTTTTTCATTCTTATGTTACACAAAAATACAACTGTCCATTATTTATTATAGGAGCAAAAATTCATTATTATTTTCTTGTGTACCCACGAACAGGCCACCCCTTTGTGGGATTTTTTGTTTACTATTTTTACCATTAATATGTATATCATTGCTATGTAATTATGCTTTATTTTTTTAATACTCTGTTTTATCACTTATGTTTATTGTAAAAAAAACAGAAAATTTTAATTGAAAAAAAAAAAAAAAAACAATGTTTCTTCAGGCGTGATTTAAATAAAGCTACCTACTTTATTAGAAGTACTGTCTTTGATGGTGGATGGGAGATGACTCCACAGTCGAGCCACATGGACACTGTATACGTTATTAGAGATGAGAGGGAAATTGTGGATGGTAATTAAAATTAAAAACGAAGAGGTAAACAATGAACTGATAAGCTTTACATTTTTTTACGGAGGTATATGGGAGCGTTAGGACCATGAGGTACAGTGAAAATAAGTGAGAGGGTGTGATAGTCTCTTCGCTGTCTAATTTTAAGCTATTTTAGTTACCTATCATAATCAGATATGTGATCATATGTATAAATATCAAATATGTACCTTATAAATGTATTAAATCAAATAGTTGACAGCTTAAATCAGTCATGGAAACATCGGCGTTATCTTGAATGGTAAAGAAAACCTTTCAACTTTCCGTCAATGCGACTATTTGTATACGGGGTGGCCGGAGAGGTCACGTTCAAAAGTAAAATGTAAAAAAAAAATTGGAAGGTTTTTTCGGATTTTTTTTGCAACTCTTTGTTTTTTTCAATAAATTGTTCTTTCACACATAAGTAATAAGCTTTGTAACATTGTTGAAAGCTAAGTTTTTTTTACCTAATATGGAAAATTTAAGTTCGAGTTAGACTCAAACTTTCAATTTAAAATTAAGAATCTAAAATGGCAATTCCTTAGTTTATGAGAAAGTTTAAAAACAATAAAAAAAAGTACATGGTAGGCTATTATTTGCTGAAATCAGCCTTCAAAGACACTGAGGCAAAAAACTCCTCACTCGTTGTCACCTTGTGTTTACTGCTACCCGTGTCACTATTTTATCTCTAACATTTACTTTTTGTTAGTCAACACACTTTTTATCATAATTATCCTTAAGAATTTTCCACCTCAGTATTTTTGAAGAGTGATTTCAGCAAATAATAGCGAATTAAGTAGTATTTTTTTTGTATTATAATATAATTTTAGAGTTCAGCGCAGTTTTAAATGTTATTCAGAAACTATGAAATTGTCTATTTAAATTTTATGTTGAATGTTCAAGTCTGACTTGCTCTAACTTAAGTTCTGCATTTTAAGTAAAAAAATATAGCTTCCATTAATGTCACAAAACTGATTGTTTTATGAGTAAAATAATAATTTATAAAATATGAGCCACAAAAAAAACCCAAAGAAGCCTTCCATAATTTTTTTATAGTAAAAACCGATCCGGTCGAAAATTTTCAAAAAAAAAATAAACTCGAAAATTACGCAGAACATACATGGGGTTGATTCAAATACCCCTTAATATGAGGCAACAACATTTTACCTTTAGGCGTCACTTCACCGTTCATCTTGCATAAAACACACTTGGTTTTTAATAAAAGTATATATAGATGAAAACTTTGTTTGTTCATTTATTTGAAATCGATACCAACCCTAAATAAATTATTCAACTGCCTATATGCCGCGTTTGCTCAGTGTTGAACAAAAACGAGTTCGAGAGACCACTTCACAGCAGTGTTAAGACATGGTAAAGCGTAGTCCTGTTGATTTTTGGCGTCGATTAATAACTGTTGATGAAACGTGGGTGCACCACTATACATCTGAAACTCAATCGAAACAATGGGTGGAAGCTGGTGGAAGTGCTCCGAAGAAGGCAAAGGCAGTGATATCGGCTGGCAGGGTTATGGCCACTGTTTTTTGGGATGCACTCGGAATCTTAAAAAAGAATTCACAATCACAGGAAAGTATTATCGTGCATTATTGGATCAATTGAATGATGCAATCAAGGAAAAACGACCACATTTAAATAAGAAAAAAGTGCCCTTTCTTTAAGACAACGCACCGGTTCACACAGCATTAGATACGATGCTAAAATTACGTGAAATACACTTCGAATTGGTTGATAATCCACCTAATATTTCAGATTTAGCTCCTAGTGACTTTTTTCTGTTTCCAAACTTGAAAAATGGCTCCCAGGAAAAAGATTCAGCTCAAACAAAGAAGTGATTATCGAAACTAACGCGTGTTTTGAGAGGTTCCCAAAATTGTATTATTTAGATGGTATAAAAAAGTTGGAATATCGTCTTACTAAGCGTTTCGAAGTAAAATGAGACTATGTTAAGAAATAAATGGTTTTTGAAAAAAAAAGTTTTTTTCCTACTTAGGTAGCTTCATTTTCAATCCGCCTTCGTACATGTTGAGTAGACATTATTCGTTATTATAAAACGTTCATTAGTGCGATTTTGTATCATCCTTTGCAAATTTTAGGAATTCATCGGAACGTAGTATTTTAATTGCATTTCTTTACTGACTAAATATATAATTATGTCTTGTGGCAGAAGGCGTGAAAAATAATTGAAAAGTAAAATGCTCTATTTGGCGCCGTGTATGTCTGAGTGGATTTTCAGTTATAAACATTACCACATTTGTTAAATTAAGATGAATTTACAATATCAATAGCGACTGGTAAAATAATTTTTAATCTTAATTATATGAAAAATAATAATAAAGCAGTGGCGAATGGTGATTTTATTTACAGGTAAGCTGTAAAAAAATCATATATTTGTACCTACATAGGAGGTAGATAATATAATGTAAGTAATATATACTATAAATTGATATATATCTATGGTTCTGTGTGATACAACAACTCTTATCCATGAAATCAACATAAACTATGTAACTTCGTGATATATTATCCATTACTTTAATATATAATTTATTAAAATATAAATAAAAAATACCACTATGAATTCAGTCAATATTAAGTATTCAATTTAAATGTCAACTGGGCGAGTTGTTCTAGTAATTAATAGTGCTAAAAACGGCCGCGTGGAGCGTTTTATGTCCTGCAATATGACGCATCTAAGTAATAATGTCAAAAGTACCATCTCAAAGAAAAATAATCCTTAAGAAACAATGTTTGAAATACTGTTTTTCAAAATCAAGAATCTTCAAATAATTTGTGTAATCTGCAAGATTAATCTAGGAGAAAAAACCCGCACTAGGGTTAATACATTCAAAATATAGTATACTTATTTGTATGATAAAATAAGCTGGAATAATCGGCTAGTTTCTTGGCTCACCTGGGCGCGCTTTATTAAAATTTATATATTTATTAGGATAAAAATACAAACAGTGGAAATGATTTAAAATAGATATTAATTATTTATTTGTTTTTATGTAAATAAAGTTACAATAAAACATCATTACGGTTAGTCAAACATACTCTGGCGGCCTCCGTGGTGTAGTGGTCAAGACGCTTGACTCACAGACGGAAGGTTCCGGGTTCGATTCCCGGTGATTCCCTGGGTGTTCTGTGATGTAATTCACTGCTGTAATGGGCCTCTTGGCCTGTTGTAGTGCAAAAAAATAATAAAATAATAATAATTAATGATATTCAAGGGGATGTGGACGCCTCGATGGCCCGTCTCTTATGTCAGCATTACTCTTTTATGTGCCAGCTACTCGTACAAACCTTGCCCAAAACTCTCCACTTACACATTAAACTACATAAAAAAACTTTATATTTACTGCGTTATTTTATTTTTTATTTATAATGTTTTTTTAGTAAATTTCAAATTTCAAAGGATGCGCCGTATTTATTTATTTATACTTTTACATTGTTTTTTTTTTTTTATACAGAATAATGTTCCCTCACTGGGGTGTCCCGTGCCGAGGGAAACATTTTGCAAAATGTGAAACATGCCTTAAATTAGCTATTTAACAAAGTTAACATAATAATAACAATAAAAAGAAGGAATTAATCCAATCAACCCAATTATCATTAACATAATAAACAATATAAACTAAAATAATCATTAAAACAAAACCAATCTATATAGACCAATAGAACAATCCACATTATCTATGGACGGAACTCGCCTGGTATGTAGTCAACTCGAATTCGCTTCATTAGTATGGTCCCCTCAGTATAATGTGTATACAAGTATTAATCAAATCTAGAACATTCAAAAGAAATTAATAAGAAGCCAAGAATATCGTTTTGGTAACATTGAAAATGATTATGGTGCATCTTTGAGTAATTTTGGTATAGAATCACTACAAAAAAGGCGTCTTCCATGTGATTCATTTTTTCTTTAAAAAAAATTCAATAGTATGGTTGATTCGCCGTACCTTTTACAAAATATTGGTTTCCGTTGTCCTCTTCGCTATATCAGCTTAAATTCCCTTTTTTATATACCAACTTGTAAAAACAATTGTACCTCAAATTAGTTTATTAGACGTACCTGTAAAAATAAAAATGGACTCAGTATTAATGTAAACATTTTTAACTGCACGTTGCATTTATACAGAAAATTTCTTCATGGAGTTGTTTATTTGGGATAGTTGCTGAATGTGCAACTGGACATCTTGAGTGGTTTAGAATATCTATATGTACCGCATGTAATGTATGTTTTATATATGCATGTAGATGTGCTTATGTATGTGTGTATATGTATACGTTCATAAATGTGTGCATTGATGGCTCGGAGTGTGCATTCGGTATTTTTATTTATTACCAATAATAACCTCCATGGAAAACGCAAATGTTAGTGATTATTCTTTTCTGTTTTTTTGTCACATTTAATGTTTAAATCTTTTACATAATTTACAAAAACTTAATTAGTCTTTTTATGTTAGAAACTGTATGTTTTTACTACTTATTATGTATGACTGTATGTTTTCTGAATAAAATAAAATAAACGATCCCTTTTACCGTAACACCCAATCTTTTACACATATTTACACATTGGAAGTAACATCATAAATGATTTATATTATTTCATGTATTTCTGTGAATATCTGTATTTGGTTTTATTTCCTGTATGTTTTGTTGACCATATTTTCAATTTGCGTTACTGTTGATATCCGCCACAAATAAAATAATAGTATAAACAGTCAATGTTTTGAGTAAGTCCAAATGTTTGCCGAGCTGGATTTACTCCCTAAAGAGTTATTTAGATCTATTTTTTTTGCAATAGAAAGGAAAAAAAATTAAAAGGGAATATAGAAGTCTAGGCATTTACAGAGCTAATGACCTGTCTTTTACAAAATTCAACAGTTGAAAGAGTTAAGGAAATGTAGATGTTAAAGCATGGGAATAATGTTTCACAGTGCGTAAAATAGCCACTTAACCAGCCAACGACATGTGATAAACCCTGTAAATGCCTAGCATGTTTCCTTCTCAAAACTGTTTTCTCTCTCTGCTGTAACAAATTTAGGCATAAAATCGTTTTCAAAATATTTTCAAGCCTTATAGAAGGAGAAATTTATGTATTGAAAAAAATCACTGATTAATTTTTAAGGTTAAAAAGGGATTGCTTTAGAAAAAATCACAAAGAAAAAAATAGATAATGTCACCTCAAAATATTTCAGATATTGCAGGTCAAGGGAGAGATTTCATAAAAGCAATTTACCGAACACGAGTAGTTATGTAAATATTGATAATCACTTTATGATGATAATTAGAGAAGCGTATTCAGGATGGCTATAGCAACACCGAGACCCAGTTTTAATGTGTGATTAGAATTTGGTTTGGCGGTGTCCCCTGACGTAGATAAGGGTAAATTGGGTTTTTCTTAATTATTTAATGGCATTTACCTGTTTTGCTTGCAAGAACGTGTTCTTGTTTAATTGAAAAAATAAATAACCTCTCCTGGGTTCAGAATCACATTTATAAGAACCGTGAATACAATACCAATCTTTATAATTATAAAGGTATTCTATTAGCTTTATTAATAAAGAAAACATTTTTTAAAAACATATTACAACAGAGACGAAGAACATTTAAGAGAAGGTAATATAGAAGTCTAGGCATCTACAGGGCTTATGACCTGCCAATGGCTGGTTTAAGTGGCCACTTTACACACTGTGTAACATTCACCATTCTGCCTATATTTGAACATCTATATTCCTTCAATTCTTTCATATGTTGATGTTTGTGAAATTAAAGAGCTGAAACCTTTATTTATTTTGTTTTTTTTTTTTAATTGGTCATAAGCCCTGTAGATGCCTAGACTTCTATATTACCTTCTCTTAAATGTTCTTCGTCTCTGTTTTAATATGTTATTATAAACAGCTTCCCAGGGAGTTGAATCCAGTCCTTGTCTACAAAAATTTGGACAAACTCAAAATATTGTTGCATTTTTTTATCTTTACATTTGCTGTTTTTGCACGTATTGTACGTGTATTTTAAATAGTGAAAAAACGGTTTTGTCTAAAAAAATCTAGAAAGTAGTTCTCTTAATAGAATATTTTGAAAATTCATAAAAAAAAACTTTTTTGCAAGAGGCTAAATAAATTTTTAACAATGGAGTCTTGGTGTTGACCCTTATGTTTATAAGTAAAGTTTGGAAACCTAAATAAAAGATACATAATTCTCATTTCTTTTTATATGTACATATTAAAAAATACGAAAACGCGCTATGAAAAACCGTGAATCTATGAACCTATGAACTTATCAGATAATTCGTACCGCGCTCCATAGAAATCACTGCCGCGTTTTATGGAAACCGCGCTTTTAAAACCGTGCTTAAGTATCACAAAAAAACAGAACCTGAAATTTTTCCACTCGAGATCCTGCATACCAATTACTTTGTGCAAATGTAAAAATTTAGAGCAAGTAAATTTAAAAAAATACTTAGGTGTCATAATAGATTCTAAACTAAGCTAGAAAGATCAAATTATAGAAATATCGAAGCAAATACGGAAATCACCATATATTTATAAAAGCTTAAGAAATATCTTGAACGCTGTGAGGATGAATATGAGAAAAATTTATTTTGTTTTTGCCAAAACAAACAGTCATATTACAATTTAGCTTGGGGAGGTTGCTCTCGTTCAATATTTGAACCAGTGAAAATAGCACAAAAATGGATCATGAAGATCATTCTTCAAAAATCCTCGAGGTATTCAACGAATTTGCTGAGTTTAAGTTGACGGATATAAGACAATTGTTTGTGAGGTGCCTACTACTTAAATATGTAAATTTGAATTCAATTAACATCTTTATTATTACAATTAACATCGTAAACTTGAATTTAATTTATTAAAGAGTTTGTAAAGATTTTTAGGATAGGGTGATTTTTAGCAATAGAAATAAATGAATTTTTCATTAAGATTTAATTCGTTATCAAATCAAGATGTAGTTTATAATTAAGAATAAAATGGATTATTTATAATTTATTAAAGAGTTTGTAAAGATTTTTAGGATATGGTGATTTTTAGCAATAGAAATAAATGAATTTTTCATTAAGATTTAATTCGTATTGGGTAAAGAACTTAACAAAATATAAACACTCGTTCAGCAACACAAATTAACTGTAACGTCCCATTTGTATGAACCGCTTTTGGAAAAAAGCAACATAATGTAATTGCGTCAAAAATATTTAATAATTAAATGCCAAATATAAAAGACTCAACAAATAAAACCAATTTTAAAATAAAAATAACTGCACATATACATAGTGTAGCGAGAGACTTTTTTGAAAAATACATGTCGATTCATAAACGTAGTATTTTATATAATTGGTACACATATATTATTTAAATTCTTATGTATTACATTACTTTATATGTGTTTTTATTAAATATTAAACCATTCTTAGTAGTATTCTTGGCACATATATTGATCACAACGATTATTAATTCCTTACATTTGATTAGCTAGGCATTTATAATTAAGTAGTTTTAGTTTTTTTATTATTTTGATATTAGGTTTAGAACTACTTATACTTTAAAAGATAAAAAAATTCCATCTTAGAGCAGGCTGAGCCATGTTAAATGGAGACTATCTTAAATAGAGAACGCTCTTATTTTCTATTCTCTAGTTATATATAGATTCCCTGTTATTAAATATGTTTACTTACATTATGCAATAAATTTATAAATAAAAAATAAAAATCTAATCAGATTTTTCGTATAGCGTTATACAGAAACAACTGCTGCGTTGTAACGAAACCGTACTGCGTTATACGCGAATTTTAAGGCTAGACTGCGAAACTTCAGAGGAACATTCCTCATGGTAAGCTTTTAAAAAAATCATAACTATTTTATTCCAAAAAGTCATAAAAAAATAAAATATAGTAAATCCTTAATTTCTCTGACAAGCAGTCCCTCCACAAACTCCTACCCTTCTCCTACCCAGCTGCTTCCCTTGGCCGCGTCTGGTGAGTATCGCTTCGTTGGTCAAATACGTTTTTATCACAATTTTTTTGGTCGGGGAGGAGTAGGGGTTTGCGGAAGGGACGCTTGTCCGAGAAATTAAAGATTAACTCCATTTTGAGATCTTAAAAATAAGTATTGATAAATGAGAAATTTTCCTGTGCATTTCAGAAATAATAAAATTGTGCATAAATAATACCGATTTCCACTACCTGCATTTATAAAAATTTCATTCTCAAAGTCTTGAAAGATACGATTAATAAATGAAATGGTATGAATACTTATTTGTAATTTTACATATAGGTATTTGAGTGTAGGTTTATTATATATGATACATAGTTTAAATTATTTGCATTTGTTAAATTGTTGCGAACCTCTGAGCTCTTAATATGCATTGCAAAAATCCTAACAAATTAATAATTTATAAATTCTGCTATTTTTAATTTACTGCGTTATCTTTATGGTTATAAACGTTTTTTGTTATTTATTATTTTTTTTAAAAAAATCCTTAAAGACAGAATACTTAATTAAAAAAACGCGGTGCTTAATCGTTTTCCTCTATTTAGGGGAATTCCCTGAATGTAATAAATGATATTTGTACTTCCCAATCGAACAGCGTGCAGATGAACGCAATATATATTTTTTTCAAGTCGTTTGCGTTGTTGAAATGCTATCTTGTACGAAAAACGCGTTCTATAGAAACCGCGTTTTATAAATACCGCGTCAAAGGAGAGTTATCTGTACAACTGTACAGTCCTCGACAGAATATCAATGATTTTTGTGAAAACAAATACCTTTCATTTTTAGAAAGCATTTATCATTATTTATTAATAATTACAAGAACCCAGATTTATTTTAAACTTTCTTTTCCTTCATATAAAAAGCTTTTGAATTTCTTCCCCTTGCGTTTGCGTTTCAAATTTCAGCCGACGATATTTTTAAATATAATTTTTAATTTCCCTAGCTTCACAAATGAAATACATTAATAAACTATTAAGAGTCCCTTACTTCACGTATAACATATTTTCCCAGCCTTTTAAAAGCAACATAATTTCCAATTTGTCTGTCATGCTAAGGAAAATGAACATAGAACCTCCTAAAATACACATCTACTCGAAAGTACCTACTGGGTGGCGCAATAAGTATAGCCATATGGTTTTTTTAGAGCCATTTTGTAAAATATGAAATCTATTTTTAAATTAAAAAAAATAAATAAATAAATAAATAGTATCTGAAGCGTAAGACCGATCATCTTATCTTCATTTAACAAAAATGATCAAGATACGCTGCGATTGATGCTTCAACGCAGTGTCCTATACACCATAAGGTGCGGAAAAGGAATGATGATAATAATGTGCCATAAAAATATTTTTTTTTGTTTTTTTAATCGATTTTTTAAATTTATTTTTATTATTTTATTTTATAACAATAAAAATACTTTTATTGTTTTATTCCATTTTTATTTATGATTTTTACCAGTGACCGGGTTTCGTCATAATCGACATCGTCAGACTGGATATATGTCGGTCACGACGAAACCCGGGCACTGGTAAAAAATATAAATAAAAAAATAATAAAACTAGATACGTATTTTTACTTATAATTAAAATACAGTTCCACCAACAAATGTCAGTAAGAAAAACTCAATATTTTTTTTTTTGTATTTTTAACAATATACATAAGAAGTAAAACAGAGTATTAAAAAAATAGAGAACAATTACATAGCAATGAAATACATATTAACTGTAAAAATAGAAAACAAAAAATCCCACAAAGGCATGGCCTGTTTGTGGGTATACAAGAAATGTTTACGATTTTTTTGATCCTATAATAAAAAGACATGTATAATATTTTTGTGTAGTATCAGAAAGAGAAAAAAAAAATTCTGTAAAAGATTAGAAGGTACTTTTTATTTTATATTAATTGAAAAAGAAATAAAAAAAACATAAAAATATTCCTTATTCTTATAGGGCAACAAAATATATCATAGAAAAAAAGAATTAATATCTTTAGTTTGAATCCAGGATAGTGCGTGTTTTTTAAAATAAGGAAAACTTTGAAAGTTTGGGATCAATGAAATATTATCATTCAAACTAGAATGAAAAATTTTTGGGTCAATAAAATATGCATATCTCTGTGATAACCTCGTTTTACTATGTGGTATTTCAAGCACACGATTCCTTCTTTGACTTGATCTATTCGAATTACTTGTAAATACATTTTGGTTCTTAAATATATATTTTAAACATTGAAAACAATATATTTGTCTTATTTCTAAAAGTTAACCTTCTTGAAACAATTGGAATATTGGAAAAGTGATCGGTTTTGAAACTATTTCATCAAAGTAAAAATTTAAAACGAATAATATATTTGTTTATAATTTATCTGTGCCTGTTTTATAAGCGTGTGGAGATAATAAATCAAATCTTTATCTCAAGTGCATTATGTTTGTGGAAGTATGAAATGAGGGGGGAGAAGGGTTGATATTCGATCTAAGGAAATAAGTGTAAAAAAAAAACCTAAATGCTAAACTTTTCCATAAGAACCTCCATACAAAAAAAATGATAGATATTTGTTTTTAAATTTATTTCAACAAAAAGGGAAAACATTTTTGAGAGGGGAATATGGAAGTCTAGGCATTTATAGGGCTTATGACCTGTCATTGTCTGGTTTAAGTGGCCACTTTACACACTGTGTAACATTCATCATTCTGCCCATGTTTGAACATCCACATTTCCTCAACTCTTCCATCTGTTGACTTTTGTGAAGTAAAAGAGCTGAAACCTTTATCATGTGGGTGAGATTCATCCGGCTGAACCAAATCACCTACTAGGCAACGCCTGAAAACAATTTTCCGATTTTTATACTTCTTCTTTTACCAGGTAGTAATTCAACAATGTTTAATTATGTCCAAATGCTTGCAGACTGGCTGTTCAAACATGGGCAGAATGGTGAATGTTACACAGTGTGTAAAGTGGCCACTTAAACCAGCCAATGACCAGTCATAAGCCCTGTAAATGTCTAGACTTCCATATTCCCTTCTCTTAAATGTTCTCCCTCTCTGTCGAAATAAATTTAAATATGAACAACTCTCTAGGGAGGAAATCCAGCCAGTCTGTAAGCATTTGGACATAATCAAACATAGATATTATGACTCATTTATGAATTCGAAATATTTTTCCATCTATAAACAAAAGGAAGTAAAGTGTTATAAATTTAGCGCCATTCTGTATCAGCTTAACTGAGTTTTCCTGTGATCCTTTGAGGTTTGTGTGTGCTTGATTAGGCTCTAGTATACAGAGTACTGAAGGCAAGTGATGTCAATGCGTCTTGCTATAATTTCCCACGGGCTTTCCCGAAATTTACCCTTTGGCCTTAATATTTCCTTCTGCTAACTTAACTAAGTATGACACAAATTATGTAAATGTACGTATTTCATGATTCATTTTCGTCCTTTGACTGTACAGAGAAACGCATAATATTGTTTGACATCCCACGGGAAGCGACTAAGATTACATGACATCAAATTGTAAAAGTTATATCAATTAAGTTTAGATACAAAATAGTTGAACAGTAGTTATGTTCACAATTCGCTCGACAATCGATCAATTGTAATCGTGAAGGCAAGCCATCAGTAATTAAAAATGATCGGAATGATGGTTTTAACAATGGTGTAGGACTGCTTTAACACTCAGCCCCGGGGTTCGTTTTTATTCACTTAATTGAACGCAAACTGAAAGAGGTGTTGAAAATGCTCACATTCGTCTACTTGACATTCCATTTTGAAGATTTAAAAAAATAAAATAATACATGTAACGTGTGAGCCGAAATTTTTTACTCCGATGACGTATTTTGTTATCCTTTGGTGCTAATTTTTAAATTTCGAAAAAAACGGAGACCACTTATTTATCACCTAATAATATATGGCACAGCCAGATGTATCGCCTCCGCTTGGTGATGGTTGTCACTGGAGGTTGCTGCGTCGGTTGTCTTATTTCTCCATTTCTAACGAAGTCACACCTAATACTTCTTAAGCATTTATTCTTAAAACTTAGTAGTTTACTGATGAGAGGCCACAATTCGCACCCGTAGAGGAAAACAGGTGATGTGTGGCATTCAGTTTTCACCGAGTAAACTCATCTTTTGACTTGATTTTTTTCTGTGAAATTGCTATAAATTTACGAATCGATTTGTTTTAATGTCAGTTGCACCGCACTTTGAACGTTTTTATTTGACAAAAACGCTTTTTTAAAAGTTAATTTTATGGTGAAACTATCCCTTAAAGTGATTTTGTAATAATCTGACATAAAATAGAGATCCGTCTCTTTGCTTTTGTTATTAGAGAGAAAAATCCTTAAGCGGCACTTCGCAGAAGGATCAATATAAGATTACTAAGTAATCAAGTTATTCAATGCTCGGGTAAATTACTATTGAAGCTTCGGGTAGGAAATCCCGGAAAAACGAATGAAACAGAAAGAAGAAGACATTTATCCACGGTTAGATAATACAGGCGCTCGAGGATACTCGGTACGATGAAATTTTTGAGAAATGAGCGAGTCACAGATGTCCAAAGAGAATGGATTTCGGAAAACGACATTTACAAATGGCGGCGGACGAAAGTCCTGCAAACAATTGATGGTAATGACTGCAAAGTTTCGCATACTTTTCTTACTCGCCTTACTCGGCGCCGGCACCCTCAAATGACGAGGAATATATTTGAACGAAGTTATATAAAAAATGACCAAAAATAAATAAATGTTATTTCGGTTGTACTAAGGATTCGGATTAAAATTTTGCTTTTGTGCAAGACCTATCTTCATTCGATTTCCGATTTCAGAATTTTTACCTGAGAGCAATCTTTGAGTCAAAAGCACTCGTCCAGGGTTAAGGTTTAATAGCACAGTAAGAAATATATTCGTTTTCCGCCAGCGAAACAAAATGCCGCTTTTTTTTTTTTTTTTTTTTTCAATTTTATTTATTTATTCATATATATGTACATTACAAAATGGAATATCTTAGTTCATACATATAGAAAAAATTCAAATATTTAGGTAAAATTTGGTAAATATTTAAAAAAAATACATTAGTATACATAATATCCAGAGAATAATATGTTAAAAAAGTAAGAGAATCTTGTAACCAAAAACTCCCTCAGAGACGTGAAAAATGTCAATGTCCAAAGTGATATTGTTCAACATAGAGATAGCCCTTCCAACAGGTATAACCACTGGCAGGTTGGTCCTGTATATTGGAATGATAAATAAAGTGAGGTCAAACGAACTTAACAAAATATAAACACAATTAAACTGTATTGTCTTACTTGTATCAACTTTCTTCGTTAAAATGCAATTTAATGTTATCGCTCCAAAAATATTTAATGATTTAATTCCAATAAACATTATTTATGTTTAAGTAATATTATGTATTCTTAGCATATATATACTTTATATTTATATAAAACTTACAATTAAGTTATTACATTTGATTAGCTATGCATTCATAATTAAGGACTTCAAGTTTTTTTTTCTACTGTTATTGTTATATTAGTATATAACTACCTTTACTTTGAAACATAAAAAAATCTCCACCTTAGAACAGGCTGAGCCACGTTAGATGGAGACTATTCTAACCAAAAGACGCTGCGTATTCATTTTCTAATTCACTAGTTATAAAGATTCCCCGGTATTAAATAATATGTTCTTATTTATGCTATAAATTTAAAAATAAATATATCTCATTCATAACATTTATATTCTTTATTTTACACTGCTATATTTTTCAAAATGTATAAATTTTTATTATTTATATTTTTTTTTAATTATTTTGTATATTGTTTAATATGTTAATAAGTGTTTTTGATTTATATATAGAAGAGTCCCGACTAAACACGGGATTTTCTAACAAGTCGGGATATAAAAAACACTGAATGCTGTCATTTTATTGAACCCTGTAAAATTGTTTTAATTTCAAGAGATGAAGAGAAGATAAGGTTTTTTTTCTTTTTTCTATGAGGAAATGAGACGCTTTGTGCGCAGACGTTTCCAGAAGAAATTTTTCGATAATTAAGACTGTCAACACAAAGGCACAATTGTAGTTTCTTATCATAGCCAATTAAAAAAAATCTAGTTGAAATAGAGAATGATTACGCATTTTTTTTGCTACATGATAAGATATGTCGGCATAGATAAGAGGAAAGGTTTTAAAGCGAAAATAAATTTGGCTTTCAAAATAAATCTTATTTGTTGAAGTGCTGATCTTTGGCACTTTTGACTAATGAGTTTGCCGTCTACTGCACTTAAACGCTAAAACTACATCAACCCAGATGATGAACGCTGTAATGCTGTCGGCAAGAAGAAATATTAAGAGATGGCACAATAACCCAGAAAAACATCACAAGAACTTATATTTTTCTCTGTGGATTTAAATTGCGGTACTTAACTAGATAACAAAACCGAAAAATACAGAGTTTTAAAAATAGTTATCTAAGAATAATTTTGGGAGGTGTAATTAGTGTCCTATCGAAACCGGTAGACAAAGTATACAAACTGGGGTGGCGATTTACGACTTGCGTGAGATTATTTAATTGAATTGTTGATCTGTGATAATTTTGTGGGATAGGAAAAAATGCGGTGCGCGAAGATGGCAAATGCTGATAAAAACAGTCTGAGGCCAAATGAATCACAGCAAACAAAAATCCTACCTTTGGGAAGTCAGGAAAGTGGATCAGGAACAGGAATCCGGATGCTAAATTTTCCAAGTCCTTTCTTCCGGGTAGTGCTTTGGGTTGTCAGCGATAAAAGAACTTAACAATACCACTTAATAATGGTGGAGATGAATATATACCTATGCGGTCAGAAGATGAAAAAATGTGCGGATGCGGGGCAGACGATTAGAAGAGCGAGCGGATGCGGACATAATGAAAACATGTGCAAAAAGAGTTATGAAAACATGCGATCGTGGACAGACAGTTATGCGGAAATAAAAAAACAAGATGTTCTTTGATTGTTCTCATATAAACTGTAGCTACCCATGGATATAGTGACGAGGAGAATAAATAAATATTGGAAGTTGAGAAATCATAGGACAAGTAGACTTTTATCAACTGGCAGTCCATCCAGCCACAAACCACTCAATCCCACCAACCACTCGTTTATTGCAACTTGTTTTTCTTAATTTATTTTTATTATGGCTGAGTGTTTTCTGTTAAACTGAGTTATTTTATTTGCTAGAAAACTTTTTCAATATAGTTTGAGTGTTTTTAATAAGAAAATATCAGTTTCTCAATAATCCTGTTAGTTTTCTGGTCATGGCGTGTATTGAAATTGTAATTCTGTAGAAGTTTCTAGAATGAAAAAGAAATACACTTAACAATGCCATATATTTAATGACATTTTCGTTATGTTATACATTTATTTAACGCTGATAAAGTGATGTCTTTATAGCAGAAATAGAAATCCATCTTTCTAACTCAAATAAGATGAAGGCGAAATAATACAAAAAAATAATTTGGTGGTAACAAAACAAATGAAAGGAACTGCCATGTGCCATACACGAACCAAATCCTCAACACATCATACTTCTATCCGGACCTGATTGTGAGTAGGTTACAATAATAATTTTAATAAACATTTTATTCCAGAAAACATTAATTCCTTAAGTATGTTTTCTTAGAAGCATTAATTTCTGCACTGCTACGAAATATTTAATTTCTCCAGTATATATGGTAGCAAAATTTTACTGTTCATATTGGCCATTCAGCCGCATTAATATTTTGCTAAGAGCATGTAATCAAAATTTAATATTTAAAACCAATTATAAATTACAATAAGTATAAATTTACTATAGCATATATGTTTGTATAAAGAATGATAAGTTGGCCTATATGTATATATGTTTTATTTTATTTTTTCATTTAATGTTTTCATATTTTTTTCTTTTATTTGTTTTGCATTTTGTTTCTTTTTTATTTAATATTATTTTTTATACTTTACTCTTTTTTCACAAATTCAACCAAAACTGGTGTTTTGTTGTTGAATATAACTAAAAATAAAAGGTTTTATAAAAAAAAATCTTTTCAAAAACCTAATAATCAACAAAATCAACATCCACTCCATCCATGTTTAAAGTTATTAACTTTTACTTGAATTTGCAATTTTAATATCCATTCACAAGTTTACCTTACTTAATTTTTATGCAATGGAGATTTTGAGCAGCGCTAAGGGTTTTTAATTGGAAAATGGTCATTTTTATGGGAATACTATAAGGGATTCATTATCAAATGGTTATCCAGCAAGTAATCCACCCCTGTATATGTGGTTATTGAAGGCGTGTGGCGCAGGTGTCGGTAAATCTTTAGAAAAAAAAAACAAAGCATAAAATTACTAGTAAGTGGCTAAAATTTTCGCCCGCTGCGAAACATTGCATTTTTAGCAACAACGATTTTGGCGAAAGTAAACATAATGAGGATGTAAGCGCTATCCTTGATAATAGGGAAATATATATTTTTTTTAATTATACTTTTTAAAGTAATACGGGCCTATAAAAAACAAAGAAGTAAAAAAAACTGCCACTTATTAGTTGTGTGGAAGGCAACACCAACAGCCGCGAGATTGGCAGAGCCGAACTCCGCTTAGGCCCGCAACGCGTAATCCGATACAACGTAAGCTCGGACAAGTTCTTAAACGTCGTGCATCGGAAGAATATTTACATTTCATCGTGCCATTTTGTGTCGCCAGTCCACCAGCTCTTTGCCAAGTGTTCGTTATTGTAAATTCCTTCTGTACAAGATAATAGGATGTAACCCGTGTGTAACTACTTAATGAATAAATTCAATTGTAATCCATCTTTCTCATTTAACCTCAAATCTATTCACGCGCACCCGTCCTATAGTGGCATAAAATATTTTCAAATTGTAATTTTGAATTCCTGAAAAAATGGTCATTGTATTGGCCACGCCCCTAATACGTCACGATTCATGTTAATTTTGAACTTTGTTTCTTAACCTAACCTAACCTTTCAAATTTTTACAGAACATTGTCACGAATCTTGACGTCACAATTATCAATGCCAAACACGTCGCTTTTAGTGACATATTCTTTTAATAATATCTTTTTCAAAATGATGTATGAAAACATTAATCCACAATGTGATATTTCCCTTATGTACTTGCTTGATTCTTCTTCTTTTCCACATCCGCTACTAAACGGAGCATGTGGACATCATCAGTTGCCTCCAGGAAACCCTATCGCCAGCTAACACTCTCGCCTCTACCTAAGGCAATCCAGCGTCCCTTAGTTTCGTCGAATAAAGCCGAAAGATCGTCATCGACGGCCAGCGTGAGCCCGCAAGTTTAAAGAACAGGCAACTTGGGTTTAGGCAGGTTGTGAGCTCTTTGTACTTAATAGTTTTAAAGAATAATAAAAATTGTTTAAATAAAAATGAACTACTTTGAATTGTCACGGATCCATGTGAACACATGTTTGTTATAACCAATCTGTTTCTGAAGTAGCCATGTTTTTCGATGTTTAGCGGGTACAAATAATTTATTTTTAGAATTATACGGAGTTCTACTTTTAAAAGTCAGAAAAATTCACCAACACGAACCCGTGACGTCGGGAGGAGTGCAATTTATAAGTTTTGGATAGGCTTTTTAAAATTATAAAGCTATGAAAAAAAACACAGCTTTTAAAAAAAAGCAATGCGTGCCAACACAGTAAATTTCTTTCTGAGACGCTTTCTTAAAAACAACTTTTTGGGTGCGGAAAACGGGAATGCGAGATATACTGTCGATTTAAGCTAGGCATAATCAGTCCGATGTGCAGTTGTCTTTTTCGCACAAGTATCTGTGAGAGCGCCGATAAAACCATATTCAAATCAAATCACTCTTCAACCGCATTTCCTCTTAATGTAGTGATTGGCGCGTTCTCTAGTGCTTGAGGACCTAGGTTTGAATTCTGGCAGGGTGGCAACGTTAGTTGAGTGCTATTGATAAAACTTTTTGACAGGCACTCACACGCCTGATTATTGTTGCTTGGAGCTGCCTTAGAAAAATGGGAAGTGGAATGGGTATGGATAAGCAGAAATTATTTAGAGCAATATATGTATACGGGGTTGGTCCGAACTCATTTTTTTTTGGCATAGTTTGATCAAAAAATTTTTTTTTTAAACCGTGAACTTCCTTTTGGCTAATCGCCTGATTGGTTCAGTACGCCCCCCCGCCCCCGCCCCTGGCACGTACGCTGCAGTAACTCCGCTAAACACTGTATGGAATTAGCACAAGAGATCGTTTGCTAGCCACAATGCGCCCAGCACCGGTCATGGCGGGTAGTGTCGGCGGGTGGCGGGAACAACCAGGGAATTAGTCCGAACGTTTTGCTAAATTATGCGAGCGCGAAATTTGCATCCCAAATATGATAATTTACTCCTCAAAAAGCCGGAGTTTATGAGGAACGGTGAAATTAAATTACTGCAATATTATTCTTGACTCATTTAATTTATTTGTCCTGGAAACCCGTTACGCGATATAAATGTTACATTATGTGCGAATTTCGACGTAACATAAGATTTTCACCAATCGTTTTCAATTGAACAATATTTTGAGTTAATCCATTTTTTATTGACAAGGAGTAGATTGACTAATCTATAACCTACTTCCACTATCTATTAAAACAATTAGTAACTAGAAAATGTTTAAAAAGGCAATAAAAAAAGAATAGTGGAGCTAGGTAGAAGTAAAATGGATTGTTTCATTCGCCCAAACCAATATTGAATCAAATGCTCCACAAACGTATAGCTTATGTTATGTTTTTGCTATTTTCATTGTGCGTTTTGTAATATACACAATATGGATGTACATATACAGCCTGTAACTGAAAGGACGGATCATCGGTGGCAAAGCGATGGGATACCTTAATACCTATCGATTTAACCCCCATGTACGAGTATGTTCAGCGATATTCAGTCGTTTTAAAATTATTCCGATTTTTATGAATTTTTAGTCAAAATCCGATTTTAGGCTGGATGACCCAAGTGTAGCCAAACTATTGAGTTTATGATAATATTTGTTTTTTACAAGTAGCTCAATAGTTGACCTTTTATTTTACAATATCGTTTTGAGTAGTTATTTGATTTAATTTGAAATGAAAAATAATCTTTTCCTAAAAGTATGTAAATTTAATTTTCAACTAACTTTTAAAAGCTATAAAAAAAATTGTTTAAAAAAATTTCTGCATCCTATTTAAAAAACTACTATGGAAAAGTAACCCTAAAAATTTTATTTGGCTTGTGCTAAGGCATCATGTTAAAAAGTGAACTTGAATTGTACAAGTGCTAAAATAAATATTTTTTCTGTGCATCAAGGGAGTACTTAAAAAGTGGGCCAGCTTATTTTGGTTCGACTACGCAACAATACTACTCGTAAGTAAAGAAACAAGATTTTCTTGATAAAAGGACTGGATAGTGTCAAATTAAAATACAAAGACGTATTGTTTTATTTTTATTTTTTAAAGTAAATGCTCAAAATAGGCTCCATAATTCGTTTTGCATTGTAGGTACTTTTATTTTAATGAAAAAATATAAAAAAAACAGCAGAAAACTGGTCTTAATCCCTGTAAGGAACGAAAGTTCCATATTCCATTCTCTAAAATCTCCACGTTTTTATCCGTCTGTATAAATAAATGTGCAAGATAATAAAAAACTAGAAAAATTTATAACTAATTGACAACAAAATACATGAATTTATCAAAGACGATGACATCTTGCTAAAAAGAGTAACAGACATACACAATCACAACACTATCACATACTAAGAGCCAAAAGAATAACAGGTCAATCCAGACTTGTGAACGATGGACTAAATAGCAGTTATTTGGTTTTTCTATTTAGTTTTTCTATTTTTTTTCTACTTGGTTTTTCGTATTTCTTAATTTCTCTCTATCTGTCCTCGCCTTTGTTGTATACACCATGATTTGGTCTGACACACGTTTTGTACATCCGAATTATGTTTCCAATAATCAAGTGTTCATTGTACTATACGACATTTCTTAGGCATCCAAATGTTTACTAACTGAGATGAATATGTTCTCATCATTTTAGGCGTATGTATTGTTCTGCTATATTTAGTTATAAACGTGCTAAACTTGCTTTGTTTTTGTGTTGTTCTCAATATGTGTTATTTTCTAAATGTTAATATTATTTATGTCCCGAATTGAGTTGTTGTAACTCCCGGGAATGTAATTCAACGTATTATACTTGTAAAATACTTTTTGTTATATGATTTATAAATAAAATTTAAAAAAAAGAATAATATTAATATGTACAATAATTTACCTCACAAAACGTAACAATGCAGAAATTCAAAAAAAGAACTAAAAAATCTGATAAAAACCAACACACCAACTTGATGACATACAATAGGGAAATTTCACGTTTTTTTATTTTTAAATAAGCAAAAAACTACGGTGGTAACGGAATGAATATTTTTTTCGTGCAATGTCAGATAAATTTTCTACAAAGGCTTAAAACAGGCATTTTTTGAATTACCCGAAACGAGACATTACGTGCCCCGTGGGGAAAATGACGCGTGTGACGTTTTGGTGCCAAACTACGCAATGCTTATTAGAAACGCAGTCGGCGGTCATAACGCGTCATGTCAAAATGACGTCATACCAACTGCGAGCCGCTTTGTATGTGCTCATTTATAAAACTGAAAATTATAAATGAAAACTTGTTTTGAATACATTAATAGTTAAATTTTAAGAATCTTAAAAAAATGCTTTTATTATTTTATTTTATTTAATAAGGTAATTCAACAAAGATATAAAATGGAAAACATACAATTTGAAGGTATTCGTTGATACAATTTTACATGCATATATCGAGCCATAATTGGCAGAATAACGTAACGACATTTTTGGCGAATTGAGTTTTTTTAAGGAAAGTGTTCCTTATTGCCCCTGCAGAAGTATTAAAAACATCATAGCTCTATAAGCTTCACTTGCCACATTTAAGGATATTTATTTTTATATATTTTATTAATTAAAAGAAAACAACAGCCACTATAGCAAAAAATATATTTAAAAACAAACCAAAATTATAGGCCAATTATAGTTTTCTATGTTTAACTTTGCATCAGCGCACTCTTAAAAAAATTAAGAATATAAGTTGACCTAATGATATTTTTTTTTATTCCAGTAAAATGTCATTTTTAAGCTGAGCAAAACAACGTAACCGACGACAATGTAGGCGGGTTACGCTATCTTGCACCACTGTCAGAGTTATAGACAAAACAGGGTTTCCGCCAATATCTTAAAAGCGGAAGGTATTTTTTAGTATTGGCAGTAACCAACCATTATAAATCCTATTTACCAAATTATTACAAAAAATATGTATGCAACTAAAATAAAAAAAAACCTACGA